>NC_056705.1:27882664-27965164 GCF_018831695.1 Puntigrus tetrazona | reverse complement strand
TTGTAAATGATAATAGTAGATTTGAAACCTGATCCGAGGTTCATGTGTAGCATATTTTATTTTTATGTTTAGTCAGTGTTTTAGGCCACGCCCCACGTGTTTCCTGTGGACGTGAAACTGAAACCTCAAGGATGCAGGTGAATGGGCACAGAGAAGGCCATGGTTTACCACAGCAGTGTGCCAGTGTGGTTCAGAGCTCAACTGCTGTCTCTCAGGCCAAGAGCACTCTTTTACGATGACAGCTTGAGAAAAAGTACCCAGAATAGAGATCTGAATCTTTTTGATTCGCCTATTTGGAAACGGCTCTTGTGAGTTTGATTAGTGATATTTCCCCATTTAAGTCTCTAACCGCTCTTTTAATAGAGGATCACATGAACAGCAATTTTGTCCTGTTGGGCTCTTAATAGCTGTCAGAGTCAATGCTGAACTCATGCTACCCAAAAAAAACATGGCTGGAAAAACAAAGTGTTTCCTTTCGCCGTGATCGGAAATAACAAGGCTTATGACTTTTTCTCTGCCTTAAAAGGGCAAAACTTTGGTCCTGTTAGCTGGCGTAACTCTGTAAAGGGTTTTTAGTGCTGACATCACTCCTACAGGCTTACGCTAGCTTGGGTCATTATGAAGTGTAAAGTGCAGCTAAAACCAGATATGCTCAACTGAAACAGGAAGTGGTGTTAAGTTTTCAACAAAAATCTCAAAAGATGGAGTGATGTGTGACCTGACGGAAACGAGGCATTTCTGTTTTAATTCAGTAGTCGAAATTTATGAAAAAAAAGTGTAAAATGCTACACACACACACACACATTCATACATACATACATGCATGCATATATTTATTATATGCGTGTTTTAATTATATAATATTATTTTTGACAATATTTATAGATATTTCTTCACACAAAGTTATACATCTATTATCCGCATGCTTTTTAGAAGTACATAACTATTTACATAACATCCTGTGCTAAATTCTCTATGTAAGCACTACATGATAATCGTTAACAAAGTTTAGCTGGAATAGACAAAAGTAGTTCCTCTTTTATCATTCAGTGTTGTAAACAGTCCCAGAAGAGTTGGTAATGTAATCTTGGACATTACACCACACCCTTTTTCACTTCCTTAGTTACAGTTGGCAGACTTTATTCACATATTCAGATTCTGATCATTTCTGCTCCACCCCACTGGGACACATTAAGTCCTATTTGTGCCCTAATCCAGCAAGCATTAACGCAGTCAATAAAATGTAACTCCGTGAAGCGGAGCCTTATCAACCCTAAAGGAACAACGTTTTCCTCAGTTGCACAATTTGCCACACCCTCAGGTTTGCTTCTGTACGTTTGCAAGAAAGGCTGGCAGATTGCATAGAGGGGCTGCTGCACTCAGCAAATCAGAGAGCTGCAAATTGTGCTCCGGAAACTGAGCTCAGCATGCGGTCTGGGACTATCAAGAGAGGGCTACTGCACCACCTGGTGGTTGCTGTAATGAACCCTTCATTAGCGTGCATGTATCCAGAATAGCCGCAATGATAATATAATAATATAATTCTAAGGTGTACATTTGTATAGGTATCCTTGCATCTAGAAGAAAACACAATTTGCACAATCTTATTTATTCTGGAAGGACATTGTGCTGTTTGTGTTTATAGATTTTATGTTCATTCAGCATTTTAGTTTTACTAAATTAACTTAATGTTATTTTCATCCATATCATACTATGTACCAGATAAGTACAGACAGGTAAAACAATATTTAATTGAATTAAAGTGACAGTTCACTTCAAAATGTCATTATTTACTTACCCGTGTTTTTTTAACTTAAACCACATTAAACATTCCTCATTGGAAAACGAAAGATGTTTCGAAAAAATCCTCTTTTGTCCATACAATGAATGTCACTGTGGTGCAAAACAGCACTGGATCCCATTGCCTTTCATTATATGGACAAAAACTCAGCTTTTTTTGTCTGATCCTGAGAAGTAATACAGATTTGGAACATTATGGTGAGAAAACAATGAAGTTGTGGGGTAATTCCATTTATTTCCATTGCAAACTGTCTACAGGTGGACTATAATGATTATTATAGAAGGTTTGACTGACACCTAGTGTCCATATGAATGTCATCCCTGTTTAAGTACAAACAGTCTTAAAGTCTAATTGAAATTGCTTATTCATTTATATATACATTCTGAAAACATGCTTATTTTTTGCTAATCTGTTTGGTTGCACAGAACTTCATGTTTAAACAGTTACCATGATCCTCAAAATCCCAAAAGACTGAAATGTAGTTGATGTAAATGTAGTTATGCTTAGTCCTCATTATTTTAGCTAGAAATTGCTTATGAATATGAATCTTTAAAATGCTTATTTAGGCATTAAAACATGGAAAAATATATATTTGACTGTAGCACCCAGACCACATTCTGATTCTTTGTAATGGTTACTCATTGATAATTTACTTGTTTGTTTGTTTTTTTCCTTCTCTATACAGGAATGCGGAGATCCTTCTGCCGTTCTTTGGTTAGATGAGATCCAGGATGCAATCTTAAGAGCCAACAAAGACTCAGAGGATGCTCTACAATGTAAAAATCTTATTGTACTAACTGTTAACTCAGAACTCATTTTCTTTTGTGTTTGTGTATGTAGTCTGTATCTGTCTCCGCTTGAATATATTTGTGATTCTTAACTAAAAAGGTGACTCTTGTTCCCTCTCGAGCTTTCACGAGACATCACAAAGATATTGATATGAGCTATAACTGGGCAATTGTCACAAAGCATGCAAATCGCATATGCAAATACTGACAAGCTCGAGAGGCAGTATAAAATGCATTGCACTCGACAACGTGTCAAAACTTGTACTTCACCTGCTGAATTCATTTTGGCTACAATCTGCACAACCGCATAGGACCAATACAGACCTCCAGGAGGAGCTCATGAGAATCCTGTTGAAAGCTGTTCAGGAGTTGGAGCTCACCTGGAGTCCTCCAGAGGGGCCTGCTGGGATTAATCTTGACTCCTGGTATTTTAGGTCCACACAGGTTGTCCTTCAGGGGCACCTATGGCTAAACCTAGCTGACCTCAAGGATGCCGACCATAGAGTACTGTTGAACTGCTCTGCTCCTGTGACTTTCTCAGGCCTCTTTGGTGCCACCGTGGACTCCATTATTGAGTGCGTTGTGGAGGCACAAAAGTATGCCAAAGCCATGAGTCACATGATGCCGAGGCGCCCTTTCCAGATCCTCAGCGGAACCTGGTTCCCATCGCAACCCCCGTCCAGTTTCTGAAACCTATTCTGGGAATCTCACACTGGATACTCTGTGTGATAGAGCATGGGTATACCCTTCAGTTCAGGTCCAGACCACTCCGTTATGTGGCGTGGTGCACTCTCTAGCATTGCCTTGAAATACCCTGGTTTTGAGACCAGAGGTAGGCAGTCTGCTCAAAAAAGGAACGATACAGAGAATATCTCCGAGCAAGCAGGAGAGTGGGTTTTACAGCCGCTATTATGTGGTACCGAAAAGAGATGGGGTACTTCGCCCAATTCTAGATCTTAGACCCATCAACAAAATGCTTTGCAAAGGTGTCAGGATGTTAACTCTGCAGTAGATCCTGGCGCAAAATCGCCCACCATAGAGCTGGTGGCACATAAACTGCTTGGAGCTGGAAGCAGTGTTCTTAGCTCTAAAGTTTTTTTCGGCAACAGCTGAAGAGCGGCATGTGCTGATTAATACCGACAACATGTCTGTGGCCTCGTATATAAATCACCAAAGTGGCGTACACTCCAGGGCTCTATCCAAACAAGCAGCTAATCTCTGGCTATGGGAGGAACGTCACTTTCTCTCCGAGCAGGACACATTTCCGGTCTCCTTAACAACGGGGCGGACATGCTTTCAAGGAAAGGGATTCCTCAAGGAGAGTGGAGGCTGCATCTCGAGTCGGTATGGGAAGGCTGAGGTGGATCTGTTTGCCATAAGCCAGAATGTGCACTGCCCTCTGTTACTCTCCCTGTCCCGCTCCCCGCTGCAAGGGGAAGCACTGACACCACTCAGCAGCCAGCAGCCAGACTGTATGCATTTTAAGATATTGCCGCTGGTGATATGCAAGATCAGCGAGGAAGGGGCTTTGGTGATACTCATCGCCCTGAACTGACCTACCAGAGCTTCTGGTGGCACCACCCTGGCCGATCCCCAACAGTAAGGATCTGCTATCTCAGGCAAGCGGCTTGGTTACCTAGCACGCTGAGAGCTCACCTCGCTAGGACTGTTTGTGCGTTCTATCTTCGCTGAGTTGGATGGCTTGGGCAGACTGCTCGTAGCCATAACGTAGACTGCTCGTAGCCTGCTCGTAACCTCTGTTCCCTGAAAGTGAGAAAGAGATCACAGAGGTTGTTGCATTTGCTACTCGACCAGCTATCGGCGTTCAGTTTCAGATTCTGATGCATTGTTGTGTGCACCACATTTTATACTGCCTCTTGAGCTCATCAGTATTTGCATATATGATTTGCATGCTTTGCAACAATTGGTGAGCCAGTTAGACCAAGTCAGCCAATAGGACTTCAGGAAAGGTTGGAGGGAAGGAGTTCCTATAACGAAGAAGTATCTCTGTGATGTCTCGTTCCCACTCTCAGGGAACCGATTTTACAATAGTAACTGGTGATGTATTTGAATTTAAAGAATAATCTTGTTTTCTATCTTCAGTCTCTCAGGCAATCCAGTCCATCAATGAGGCTGTGGATAACAAGGACTCGTCTCAGACGCTGACAGCCCTGCGTTCACCTGCTGCTGGGCTGTATGGAGTCACATCTGAATGTGCTCAGACCTACCAGGATGACCTGTTTCGAATTAAAGAGGACAAGAAAAAGGAAGGTGAGATGGGTTCTTTGATACTTGGTTCAAATATCTATAGTAATATTTGGCATAATACAAGTACAGTTCCTTTTTTTCACCTCAAGTTCTCAGTTAAAAAATTAGTTTTAAACTTGGGTGATATTACAACATGTCATATCATTTACACTTTCTGATGGAGAGATTAATAGAGGTTTTTGGTAGGGGATAATGGCAATGAATGGATGAAACATTGGGTGAAGGGAGGACACAACTACTACTACAACCTCAAGACTGGACAAGGCACCTGGGAGGAGCCTGCAGACTTTATTCCAAACAACACTCAGCTCAACAAGGAGGAAATACAGGTAAATCTTCATCCTCATTTTTACAATGTATAAAATAAATGACTAGATTTTACCATGTTATTATATATTATATTATGTCTATAAATATATAATAACTTTTTTTTTCTTTCCTCATTTACTATGTCTGTGTGTCTCTGTGTCTCTGTAGTCTGTTGTGTCAGGGGTAACCACAGCATATAACCGAGAGCAACTGTGGTTGGCCAATGAGAGTCTGATCGCAAAGCTACAGGCCCGGTGCCGTGGTTTTCTGGTGCGGCGTGGAATGAAAGAGCGTCTTGGGTTCTTGCAGACTCAAGAGCCGTCTGTCACATGCATACAGGTCAATCTCGTTTTACTTTCTTCACTTGGTCCTTAACTACACTGGAAGGCATTATTGGAAATAATAACAAGAATAACATCAATGGATCTGGAGCCAAGCTGGTCATGACTTTCTGGTTCTGTTTGAATTATAGGCCCACTGGAGAGGCTATAAGGACAGAAAGAAGTACAATGACAGGAAGCAGTTCTTGAAGGATCACACTGATGATGCTGTCAAGGTGAGCAGCAGCATAACAAGTTTTGATGGCATAAAAGAGCCATACTTCTTGCATAATAAAATGTCAGGACTGTGTTATACACTATATGGCAGAAAAAGATTGGTCACCCCCTAATTATCTGGATTTGCCCTTTTGTTCAGTGAAGATATATTTTAATATGATAAAATCTGTATTTAGGTAAATATACAATGTTTTTTTTCTGTAGATTCAGTCAATGGTCAGGATGCATCAAGCTCGCAAAAAATACAGAGATCGTCTGCAGTACTTCAAAGATCATGTGAGTGTGTTTTTATAGCTAATGTAATCTGATTTATGACTGCGCAGTGGTCAGTCTTTAATGTTCTTCATTTAATTTTCCCATCACAGATAAATGATGTGGTGAAAATTCAGGCTTTTATTCGAGCCAACAAAGCAAGAGATGACTACAAAACACTCAGTAAGCATTTGATGCACTTCCCTCAAATTATGTTTCACATCCTCTCACTGAGAAATATGCCTCAATATCCATACAGATAGCTTGTTTCTGTTTAAGTCATATAATGCTTTATGTGTTACATTTTATGAAGTTTTTGTTTTTTGTTACATCCAAAAATGGTTCATTTTCCACTCGCTTTCATCTGTGGAACATAGAATAACTTTCAATGAATGACAAATACATTAACTGTTTTGTTGCCAACTACCAACTGTTTTGTTGTACATTTTATTTCACTGATTTTCTTTTGATGCTGCTCCTTTTGTGTAGCATTTTGGTCAGTCTTATGGCTGTTTTAAATGCACTATATAAATACAGTAAATCTGAAACTTGAAACTTCTGAAGAATTAAGTAAGTTGACCAGGTTTGGAATGACAGGAGTAAATAATGACTTTATAGAACATTTAATTGGACAAAAGTGCAGGCTGGTGTAGGAGTACACTAGTACTGAACATCATAAAACTCTAAATCCTGTCTTTAACAGTCAACGCAGATGATCCTCCAATGGCAGTCGTTCGCAAGTTTGTCCACCTGCTGGATCACAGCGACCAGGATTTCCAGGAAGAGCTGGACTTGATGCGGCTTAGAGAAGAGGTGATCACCAACATTCGCTCCAACCAGCAACTGGAGAATGACCTTAATCTGATGGACATCAAGATCGGCCTGCTGGTGAAAAACAAGATCACCCTTCAGGAGGTGGTCTCGCACAGCAAGAAGCTCACCAAGAAGAACAAGGGTGAGCTGTCCAACCTCATGATGATGAACAAGCAGAAAGGAGGCCTGAAGGCTCTTAGCAAAGAGAAAAGGGAGAAGCTAGAGGCCTATCAGTTCCTCTTTTACCTGTTACAGGTAAACCTCATCATCTCCAATCCAAGGATTGTTTGAAAGTCAGTGTCACTGCACTCCTGTTGATTTCCCTCTCATTTTTTCCTCAGACAAATCCAACCTATCTAGCCAAGCTGATCTTTCAGATGCCGCAGAATAAGTCTACCAAGTTCATGGATTCGGTCATTTTCACATTGTACAACTACGCTTCCAATCAGCGTGAGGAGTACCTCTTGCTCAATCTCTTCAAAACGGCCCTGCAGGAGGAAATCAAGTAGGAAATGCACGATATTCCATGTTTTATATACTCTTTAAATATTTATCAAGACACATTTGCATTTTTTATGATCTCTCAATGATATTTGTTTTGTAAATGCAGATCAAAAGTGGACCACATCCAGGAGATTGTGACAGGAAACCCAACAGTCATTAAGATGGTGGTCAGCTTTAACAGAGGAGCCAGGGGTCAGAACGCACTCCGGCAGATTTTGGCCCCGGTCGTGAAAGAAATCATGGATGACAAGACGCTCAATATTAAAACCGACCCAGTTGACATCTACAAAAGCTGGGTAAACCAGATGGAGAGTCAAACTGGAGAGGCCAGGTGTGTTTTCAGCATTTTAATATGAAGGGCCCACTTTGCACTTCGTCCAGCGCAATATTATCCCCCTCTATATAAATTAAAGTAATTCTGTGGGCTCTTGGAAATCTGCTAATAATAAGAAATGTTGTCTTTTACATCTCTTAAAAATCCATTTAAACATACAAGTAAAAACCAAAGTTTATTTAATTAAATCCAGACTACAAAATGTAATGCTAGACGTGCTACCTAATGTTGCAATGACCGTGTAATTCTGTTTTGCAGTAAATTGCCATATGATGTGACTCCAGAACAGGCAATGAGTCACGAGGAGGTTCGAACCCGGCTGGAAGCCTCCATCAAGAACATGAGGACGGTCACAGACAAATTCCTCTCAGCCATAATTGTTTCTGTGGATAAAATCCCGTGAGTTAATTGAATCCAGCCCCCTGAATTTCCCTCAGGGATCAAAAAAATTCATGTCTAATATCTATTTTTAGCTGTCCCTACCATAAATTGTTCTTGAATATATGAAATGGCTTTTAGCAAGCCCAGATTTGAATATTCAAATACATGTCTGTTGCATGAGCCGTTTGTTTTGTGCTTGCTTGTGTACAGGTCAGTATTACACCGCTGTTAAAGAGTGGTGCTGTGCTGCTTTTACTAAGCTAAACGTGCAAGGATAAAATAATGTTACATTTTTATTACCTTTTCTTCACATATTGGACTAAAAATAACATAATTAATTCATAAAAAAAATATTCATTTTATTTTATAACACATGTATGTCATTCAAATAAATAATTCACCAGATCCACCAGAGCACAATTATGAATTAATTATGATGCAATTATAAATGTGCTAAATGCTATCTCCTAATAACATTTATTCATATTTGACTTGAAATAATCCAAAAACTATTACCATTTTGTTGTGTTTTAGCCCTTTACGGATCACATTATGAAATGCGTATTACTGACTGTTTTTCTTTGGTTGCTCGCTACACTTTTACGTTCATTTTTTGTTTAAAATACACCTACTAAGAATCATCTGTGTGTTTGGCTCATTGTTTTCTCTAGATATGGCATGCGGTTCATTGCCAAGACTCTGAAGGACACACTTAACGAAAGGTTCCCCGATGCCACAGAGGATGAGCTTTTAAAGGTTTGTTACATCAGAGCTGGTAGAAAACACAGCAAAATTCTTCCTGTGCAGCGTTTGGCTGATGTAATTGTACGCTTTAGTCTCCAGAACAAGACTTTAGTCAGATATCTCTGAACACTCCTAAATGGGCACCCGCTGCTTTTCCTTATCAGTTCTGTCTCACTGTGGAACGTTGTGCTGAATCTCTGCTCTTGTGCTTCACTTCTGTTGTGAAACTTCAGTCTTCTAACTTGAATGATAAATGTGGTTTCAATTTCCTTTTCTTCTGGTAAGAGACTCCTCTTTTCTCTATTTCTGTCTGTCTGTCCCACACCTGCTCTGTGTTTCTCTTTCTCTATGACCTGGCTCCAGCTCTCTTCCTTGGCCCTTGCTTATACCCTTTTCAAGACGTTTTTGAAGAGCACCCAACCCAGGTGAGCCACGTCTTTCTTACTCTTGCCTTGCTGCTTCTCTATCATACTTTTTTTTTTTTTTTTTTTTTTTTTTTTTTACCCCCTTTGTGGAAGTAGAGGATCTTCAGTTGCACGATAGATAATAGATTTTAAAGATTATGTTATGTTTGCTTAAAAAAAAAAAAGAGGACATGCTCATCCTTATTATCTTTTAAGATTGTGGGCAACCTGCTGTACTACCGCTACATGAACCCAGCTATTGTGGCTCCTGATGCCTTCGACATCATTGACCTCTCGGCTGGGGGTCAGCTGACCACCGAACAGAGGCGAAACCTGGGGTCAATCGCTAAAATGCTGCAGCACGCAGCCTCCAACAAGATGTTCCTCGGGGACAACGCTCATCTGAACCCCATCAATGAATACCTCTCTAGTTCCTATCAGAAATTTAGGTACAAGTTACATTACATTTCTTTAGTTTTTTTTTTATATATATTTTAAGCAGTTTCCTTATTTCCGTACTGATACAAGAACTTTTTTATCTCCCAGACGTTTCTTTTTGTCTGCTTGTGACGTGCCATCTTTGGAAGACAAGTTCAATGTGGATCAGTACTCTGACCTGGTCACTTTGACCAAGCCTGTGATCTACATTTCTATTGGAGAGATCATCAACACGCATACGGTAACTATTTGAGACTTAATGTGTGGTCGCATTTAACTTTGCTCTGTGAAGTTATTCATTCATTTAAATTGCTATCTGCTCGATTCAGAATTTTGACTGGGAGCAGAAATATTTTTGTTAAAGTACACATCCAGAGTAATTGCTTTTCAGAACTGAATGTAATTCGGTATCTTTTTTAGCTCTTGCTAGATCACCAGGATGCCATCGCTCCAGACCACAATGATCCCATTCATGAGCTGCTAGATGACCTGGGAGAGGTGCCCACCATCGAGTCTTTAATAGGTGAGTCTCTGAGATATGCCTTTAAAGTCTCAGGACACTGTGGTCCTGCAGAGTGAGAGTGAAGGACTTACCCTTGCCTTACAGGTGAGAGCCCCCTTCCCCCTGATGATCCTAATAAGGAAATGATGGGTAAAACGGAAGTCTCTCTCACCCTTACCAACAAATTTGATGTTCCTGATGAGGCCAATGCTGAAATGGACGCCAAGACTCTCCTCCTCAAGTAAGGACAAGACCTTACTCAAAATCTTCTGTTAAGAAATCAAGTGATGGTCTAAGTTTTAAAGCAACATGCTTCCTTATGTATTTTGTACATAAATATTCTTAAATGCACATTTTCAAGAAACAATGTTTGAAGAATAACAGTTTGTTAAAAAATGATTGGTAATTCTCATTTTGTTTGCCACTGATCTTAAAGTACATTAGAATATATCAGATATGGCCAGGCTTTTAATGTCTGGTCTTACCACAAATGCTCAAATATTTCAATGCGTCCCAAAAAATTTCAACTAAAATCTCAGCATACGCCTGTAGTTGGGATTTCATGCAGCGTCAATACTACTCTCCATTGGAAATGAATTACTGCCACTCTGCCAGCTTTAGACTACAGAACTGTTAACTCGGCAATCAAATGTAATTTAAGTCATAGTTAATGTCATTGTGAAGCGCATGCTATTGTAGGTCACTAGGTTCTAGAACATTTTTTTTTTCTTGCTAATGCCATTTTTACTTCCTTTTTTTGCACTTAACATGCATCCTTCTGTCATTCATCTTTATCGTTTAGCACCAAGAGGC
This sequence comes from Puntigrus tetrazona, assembly GCF_018831695.1. NCBI lineage: Eukaryota > Metazoa > Chordata > Actinopteri > Cypriniformes > Cyprinidae > Puntigrus > Puntigrus tetrazona. Next base: position 27,954,256 of record NC_056705.1, on the reverse strand, counting down.
TCATAGTAGATGTGATCAGGTTTCAGCCAGGAGAGACGCTTACTGAGATTCTGGAGACTGTAGCTTCACCAGAGCAGGTACTTTAAATGCAGACATTTACAATTGGGGAAAACGTAATCAAATCAGTTGTATTCAAAACTACATTTATTTTTGGAATAGGAAACAGAGTATCAGCGTGCCATGCAGCGAAGAGCTATTCGTGATGCTAAGACCCCGGAGAAGATGAAGCAAGCCAAACCAGTTGTGGATGACAGCCTTACCTTGCAAGGCAAGAAGGACAAAATCAAAAGCAACTTGCAAAGGCTAGGAGAGTTGGGCAAAGTTCACCCCGAGAAGAAATACCAGGATCTTATCAATGACATCGCCAAGGTACCATTCCTACGTCCTGTACATGAACACGAAGCTTGAAATGTGCCATTACGCGTCTTGATTTATTTGTTGATGATGTTTTGAAGGACATCCGGAACCAGAGGCGATACCGTCAGCGGCGAAAGGCGGAATTGGTGAAGCTTCAGCAGACTAATTCTGCCCTGAACTCCAAAACCAATTTCTATAATGTGCAGATCGACTACTACAATCAATACATCAAGACCTGCATGGACAATTTAGCCAGCAAGGGCAAGTGAGTGACGGGCGTCTGGAGTATTTACTGTCCAGTTCATGTCGTTATCTCCGATTTGAAGAATTGCTGTTGAGCTCTTAGCCCGTAGTCATGGAAAATGTCGTTGCTTCACACACACAGAGTTTCTAAGAAACCCGGAGACAGTAAGGCGAAGAAGAGTAAGCAGGTATCGCAGAAGTACACAGCAGCCCGTCTGCATGAGAAGGGAGTGCTTATTGACATCGAGGATCTGCAGCCAAATCAGTGAGTTTCAACTTCTGGTTCTGTTTCGAAGTTTCTGTCCGTGCCCTACACTTATGTTATGTATTTGCATTTCCTTGTTTCCTATTTTTACAGGTATAAGAACGTGATTTTTGAGATCTCACCATCTGAGGTTGTAGGCGTGTTTGACGTGAAAGCTAAACTCATGGGAGTCCATTTGGAGACGTTAATGTTAGAATACCAGGTGAAAGTTCTTCTCTTGATATTTTTAGTATGTCATGTATGGAAGCCCATTTTCACACCTGAATAAAAAAATGCTTAATAACTTTTAATCTCACAATTTTTTTCTTGACTTTTTCTGAGAACATATTAGCCTTTTTTCCACTCAAAATTGGACTTTATATCACACAATTGTGAGTTATGAAGTCAGAATTACAAGATATAAAATCGCAGTTAAAACTTTATATCATACAATTCATTTTTTTCTTCTGACTTTATAGCTCAGAATTACAACTTTACATCTCGCAATTCAGAGAAAAAAAGTCAGAATTGCAAGTATGTATCACGCAGTTGTGAGATTAAAAACTTAAACTTAACTTTTTTTTATATTTTATTCAGTGCTGTGTTGTGCCGATTTTCGGCTCCCTGCCAAATTATTACTCTCCTCGTTGAAATCACTACTAATCCTAGCCCCACCCCTAATCTTAACCCCTCCCCCACACCTCACTCTAAATCTACCAATAATAGGAGGATAGTAATCTGGCGGAGGTCAAAATTCAGCACTACACCAGAAACGGCTTCCATAGTCATGCAAGACTGAGAATAGAATGTGTTTTTTTTTTTTTTTTTTTTTAAAAAAAACAATTTTAAGGTCTAATTTTCAATATTAACAGACTTTTAACTATGACTTTTGCCTCAATAAACCCCTTATTTGCTGCTTATTAATAGTTTAAAAGTTTAGGTAGTGGTTAGGAATGTGGAATAATGTGCTTTATAAACGGCCATTATTTTAACAGCAGGCATGCTAATAAGCAGCTAGATGATAGTAGGAACGATCCCTGTACTAAAGTATTAACAATGTTTTTAATAACAGGACCTGCTCCAGTTGCAGTACGAGGGAGTGGCAGTGATGAAGCTGTTCGATCGAGCTACTGTAAATGTTAACCTCCTCATTTTCCTGCTCAACAAGAAGTTCTACGGCAAATAGAAACTCAGAGGGACTTGACAGACTGTTTCGTATAAAGCGAAGCCCAGACCACATTCATCTTTAAAGTTTAAACGTCTTTCCTGCACTACTCTGAGTATGCCTTTCTTGAAGAATAGATTCCTTGAATGTACATTATTAAATTTGTCGTAGACCACCGACCTGTATTTTCCGGATATGTAACAGTTGACTGTTTTCTGTTTTTACCGAGATGTAAGTGTCCAAAAGAGTATCAATAGTAGTTTGCTTCGATCTTTTGCAAACTGTGCTTGCATGAGCTTTGAATGCTGTATATGTTATGTGTAAAATGAACATTTTTATTACCTAATCTATTCTTAGGGGCGAAACAATTAAAATTGTTTCTAAGTATCCCTATCGTGTAGGAGAGTGATGAGTGTTATAGTCGCATTCTTCCAAAATGTTACCAAAATATATTTATCAGAGCAATTTTTGTTTCTTTATTTGTAAAAAAGAAAATGGCAATGAATAAGTATACTTCATTGGCTGGTCAAAGAATGAGGACTTTTTTTTTTTTTTCCCCCAGAGCGTTTGGACACTGCACGCTGGATGAGTTTTTTTGTTTACGTCCCTCAAAATTTTTGCAGTTTTGTGTCCGTTTATTTTTTAAAGGTGCCTTGACTTGAATAAACCGTTGGGACAGTTATTTGTGGAGAAAACGTAACATATCAACATGTAGTGCTTATCATGCCATCTCATTGTTGTTACAACTAATGTCTCTTATGCAAAATGTAATAGTTGAATCATGGTTACATATTTTTACTGATTAGAGATGCCGGTTTATTCACTCATTATGTTGAGAAAATGCAATGGTGATATAATAAACAGATTCATTATAAAATGTAAAAGATGTACAGACGTTTTATTTTATGACAAAAACCTTTCAAACTGTAATAGAACTGAATCGATAAAGTCTTAAAAGAATCAGGTTTTAGAGCAGAACGTAACTGTTCCGGCGTCTGAGACGTTGCTGTACCTTTAAAAACAAAGCATCACACTGTTTTCTATGTAAATGTTTTTTTAAAAGCTTTATGAAGGTGTGTATTTGTTTCTAATGTTACAGTTTAACACTGTAAAGTTTACAAAGATGCTGGTCAAAAACTTTTTTTACAAATGTTAAAAATATCAGTAATAAACAGTTTATTATTATTAATATTATGCATAGGGTGCAATGAAATGTTGACGGAAGAGACTGAATATTGATTCGGTGTTGAACGTTCTGCTCTGGAAGACTTTGTGCCTCTCCGTCCCACCACCAGAACGATCTAAACATAAGATAATAATTGTGAGAAAAGTCATTTTACAGCAATGTTCAACTGTTCACACTTACAGAGTTGAATTATTTACAACTAAAAATAATAAAATGGCTGGTATTTTTTTTTACCGACTGAGATGATAGAAATACAGCTTGGGGCTGAGTTTTTCCAAAAGCATTGCAAGCCTAAGCTGGTGGCCATGGATCTATACCATTCTTACAGCGCTTTTGGGAAACCGAGGCCAAGACTAGTTAGGATATTTTACTACATGTCGCTTCATTACATGTGCAATACAATGGGTCCACATAAGGCAGTATAGCATTCATAGATTCAGATAGTTCATTGGTGCTCACTTATAGTCTTAGAGTTTACAAAGATTCTCCTTTAAAGAGATAGATGATCTATTTTGCCTGTAACGCTGGGCTCCTGTCACAATGGAAGCCTTCTTTAAGTATCAGGACGCTATAGACTGATCAAATGTTGCATATGTCTGCACATGCCTTCACAAGTTAACTGGGGATGATGTGACAGCCCGGAGACTAGCAATTATCTGTGGAGGAAGATGTCTGGCTCACTGAACAAATGAACAGTTCTTACTCTCATAGATAGCGTTAATAATATCAAAATGGGGATTTAAATATGATTTTACGTGTCTTGAATGGAGAGCATCTGACCTGGCTGAGTGCATCTTTCACTATTCTTTCACTATTGCACTACTTTCACTATTCTGTGTGCATCTCCTCTTAAACGTACTTATCAGTGTATTCAGTAACACCATCCACAGACAGGATGATTTTTCCAGCAGCTTCAACAGAAAATAAAGACTTTGTTTGTTTGTTATTAATAATATGTCAAATTCCTTACTCTAACTTCTCATTAATAGTACTTTCTGAATAAAATTATTTCTATAAGAATAGATAGATTAATTCTGAGTCTCAATATACGTTTTATTTAATACAGACAGTATAATTTTAGATGATCTAAAACAGGAAATGTGAAGCTTTCGTTCCCATTTCTAATGTTTTGGACGCTTTTAACGTGCAGTGAAGAGTAAATAGTGATGCGTGTCCCTTTAAGGGAACTCCACCGCCTCCTTGTGGACACAACTTAAAAAAAAAAAGAAATTGGTATACAGTTTTGGGGCAGGCTTGTGTATTTTTTCCTCGGCTTGTTTTCACTCGGAGTGAGGGATCGGAGTTGACAAAACAAATGTGTGCCGTGGAGTCACGGGTCGGTGGATCGCAGCTCAGGTGGATCTAGATGATGGACACGGAGAAGAGAGTCCAAACGAGCACACGCGGACTACACGGTCGGATTTCACCGCTGCATTTCACGAATCAGTAACATCTAAACATTTTCTCAGACTCGCATGACAACAGCGGTCGGTCACTGGCCGCAGGACAGTGAGTGTCTGATGCCTAGCTTGATTTGCTGCCTTGCAGCGAAGTTGCTGTCGCGCTTACCTGTTTAAATGAGTTTTAAATGCGTAACGAGCTTTACGTTGGCGAGACCACTTGTTGAAATCTCACGAAACTAAGTTCGGTATCGGAGGAAATAAGATCGATTGAATTTACTATACGAGTTTTAAGAGTCGAGCGACCGTCGGTTGTCATTTACAGTTCGTTTGTGATGCATCGGTTGTGATATTTTGATTGTCATATCGCTCATTAGCTGGTTAGCTGTCACGGCTGACTTTATCCTGTAACGTACCTGACCGAGCGATACCAATCCATTACACACACATTTAGACAGTTATATCACCAACTGTCTGTCTCAATTCATAAATAATGGTGGGCACTTAAATATTTATGCGGAATAACAAAAACATACATAATTGAAACTGTTCTCGCCAGAATCTGAAGTCTTTAGCTCGCTAGCTAGAGTCGCTGTTGAACTTGTTTCGTAAATCCAAGTGAAATATTTAAGCTTTTCTGTTTGGCATTTCACAGTATTACACATTTTTTCCCCGTTTTCCCCACGAAACGAAGCAAGAGGTGGTTTAGCGATGCCGAACGAAACTGTCACAAACGCGTGAATCTATTTAGCGATGTCCAGTTTCCTGACAAACTTTTAGCGCATTCGGCTCATCGCCTGAATGCAAATATCGGCGTTATAAGTACAAAGAATTCATATATATTATCGTTACTTTGCACTTAAGCTCAATTAAGTCCATTACGTTGTTTAATAATACGGTTTCATCGCGTTTTCCAGCTCATTAATGGTGGCAAAGCTCTTGTCGTTAAAGCGACCTCGTCAAACCTCTGTAAAGGATCTGGATCGCACCCTTACACGCTTTTCAGACATGGAAGGACAACTAAAACACATTTGACTTCTATATCGACAACATTCAACCGTCGGTTCCCTGCGAAGTTGATCTCGAAACTCTGCGGCCCAACCATGTCTGGATCCCCGGGCTCGAGTGGCTCCAACCCGCGGAAGTTCAGCGAGAAGATCGCGCTGCACAACCAGAAACAGGCGGAGGAGACGCGGGCCTTCGAGCAGCTCATGACAGACCTCACCGTCTCAAGGGTAAGCACAGCCAAATTTGGTAATTACCTCGCTCCCTCGATTTCATACATCAAATGCGGCTGCCTAAGTCTGTCCTATGCGCAACCGTATCGCAGTGAATGCAAAATGCCCGACACTTCGGGAACTTGGGGATGAGAGAAAGCCAGGTCTGACTGCTGTCATTCACACCACACACATTCATATGGACATCATTAAAGGGCTGATGCGTTCAGTTTGTCTCATCAATTTTACTATTCTTCACCTGATCGATCGTTCATTATATTTTGACTGAGATGTAAGGAGCAAACGTATTTTTTTTTCTTTGAACGCGGATGATTTTGATAGATTTGGATGTCACCATGGCAACCGTAGTTTCCAGCCAAGATGCCGTACTTACTACAGCTGTTGATACTGCTGTAAAACCCTGGTAACAACAGCATACAAGACAGAATGAGAACAGAAACCGCGGTGTTGTTGCAATGATGCCGTTCTTGGGCGTGCATTTGATATGTTTGGTGTCTTTTTAAACATTTTTATGCGAGTTGTTATTTCGAGTGGGAGAAATGTAAAGTTTATGTGTAGTAAATGTGCAGATGAGGGAGTTTTTGTCTGCGGTTTAAAATGGATTATGTACAGACGGTGAGTGGTAATTGGAAAAATCAAACCCAACATGGCTGTCGGACCCTTAAAAAGGAAGCTTCTCATAAAATAACCACCTTCAGGTTGATATGAGACCCCTTCAGGATCATTTGTTGAATTTAAATGTAAAATAATAATAATATTAATGTTTTTTCAAAATAAAGGTTGCTTTACGAGCCAGTTTAGCGATAGTAAACCGGTTGACTGTACGCTGTCTTGCCCGTTACATGGTTGCTTACCAAATAAGTCAGAGGCAACACAAGTGTGCTGAGTCGCTTTGCATGTTCGGTTTCATTTACATGCACCTCATGTAAACATTTAATGGTGCTAATACGTCATGTACATCGTCCTCCATAGCTTTAGACTGACTAGTAAAAGATGAGAGCTGAACAAATTCAGGGTGCGTAAAGGGTAGTTCACCAAAAAGGGAATTTCTCTCATTAATTGTTGTTCCGAACCTGTAAGGCCTTAGCTCATTAAGATATTTTTGACGAAATCCGAGAGCTTTCTGACCCTTCATAGACAGCCGTGTCACACAGGACAATGTTAAAATATTCCAAGGGACATCAGATTCAACTGTAATGTTTTTCATCAAATTTAAAGTTCATAGGTGAACTGTCCCTTTAAATGCGAGTTGTCAAAAAAAACGCTTGTGCATACTGTATCTTGGCATGACTGCACTTAGAGTTTGGGATATTTTAGAGTTTAGGATTTGCTAATGTCTGCAGTGGACTTTTTTTTTTTTTTTTTTTAGCTCTTGAAGTACAGTTTAGACAGGGGTTAAAAAATGTCAGTCAGGTGTAGTGGTTTATCTATAGGTTTTTTAACCAGTGGGAAACGTTTTAGCAGAGAGCAGCTCTTCCTCAGACAGCTCACTGTCTCTGTGTGGAGTCTGTAGGCGGGAATGAATGAAAGTACGATCTGCCAGTTCATTATTTGGCTGCTTTCTCTTCTAGGGCACGAGAACATGTGGCTGTGTTATAGTAAGCGTCAGAGTTTAAAGTCATGCCTCTTTACAAACAATCTGCCTTGACAACGGAATGAGCCCTGAAGGAAAAGGCTCACATTTTGGAAATGTAAAAAAAAAAATAGCAAGTTTATGTTCAAAAAAAAACATTGTATGCATTTTTAAATATTGTGTTCTGTCAGAAATCTCTCAGTACTACACACATACTTCAGAACGGGCTGATAGCCAAATACTGATTACTTTTTAGCAAACCTAGCTAGCAGTGATCCACAAATGAAATGAATGTTAATGTTGCCTGTGTGGCGATGGTCCCAAAGGGAAGCAGCAAAATCTGTCAGTACTACCAATTGCTATGAAATGACTAGCATTGTTTCTGGCATACTTTTTTTTTTTTTTTTTTTTTTTAATTTCTCTCGAGTCACTCAAATAAACAGCAATGCTACAGTGTTTACACTTTATACTTTTCGAGGAAATGAAGAACCTACAAATGGCTTAATTATATTTATGGTGTCTGCACATTAAAGTGGTATCAACAAAGGGATCGGTTGACATCATTTTTTTATTTATTAATTTATTTATTTTTTTGAGTTGAGCGGTTGTCACTTTTTAAAACGAGACAAATTTCAGAATTATATGTACGCCATTTCCGTATAGACACAAATTTGACAAATTTAGGATTTTTTGACATAAGGCAATGACCATGTGCCGTCAGAGTGGTTGTGACTCTTTCTATTTTCAGTAGGATTTGTTAAACAGAAATGTAAACATAACTATGTTACACCACTTGTTGCCTATAAGCCCATGTTTGCATCCAGGAAGTCATCCAGCTGCAGGCACTCCGACTGTCCATTGGCATGTTCAGCCTTTGCGAGTGGATCATGGTGCCTCTGTTATTTTTAGCCCATTATATCAGCCCATTTATTTTTATTTTTTTCAACCTTTTACACGTTAATTTGTGAAAATTTACAATAAAAACTAAATCTGAGAACGTCACGTACTGCTGCATGAGGGAAATGTTGAATGGAGAAATCAAAGAACTCTCAGCGTTTAGTTAAATTTGAACGTAAAACGGGTTCTGGAGGTTGTACTGTAGTAATAATAGCAATGTGTGATGTTGACAGGAGAGGAAAAGCATAAGCCTAAGCAAGCTGCCCCAGGGAAATCCTCTGCTTCACTAAGCAGCTTGGTGCTGCTCCACAGCTGGGGTGTCATTGTTTTGATAACGGCGTACATTGAAAGGCTCGATGTGACTCTCCATGACCCCAGAGTGTGTGCTGAGAGCGAGGATCTGTGCTTGTTTATTAACAAGCCCGTCTTTCTAAGCTGTCTGCCTGGAACGGTGTCAGCAATGGGTCTGAAGTAGCATTTTCCTCGGTGCTTTTATGTGATGCGATTTGAGGGAGTATTTTGTGGTGTGTTGTTTTATGGACAATCTTTTTAAACACAATAATCTGGAGTGAGGTTTTGTAAGTAGAGGCCAGTATGGGCAGGGCGTGATGAATGTGTTTCTCGCATCTAAGATTGCGCTGTTCATTGAAAAAAAAAAATAAAATAATTGAGGGAATGCACCAAAAACATTGGATGAAAATCTGAAGACCATGATGCGTCAATCAAATGCTCTCTCTAAATACTTCCTGTCACCAACTAGCAGGTAGAAAATTATGGTTACGGTAACTAAAGCGTATTAGCTACTTTTTAATCAATCAATAGGACAAATACAATACATGTATAATAAATTCATACAGTAGGCATACAGTACAGATACAGTAGGCATATTTAACAGCATCATTCAAGTAAGAAATAATTAAATATCTTAACTGTATGAATTAGCTAAGTATTGATTAAAGCTACAAAAGCTCTTCACCCAAGAGCTTATTTTCTGTTTATTTAGCTAATTAGCACAAAGGACACAGACAGCAGTAGGTTTATTAATATGCTGTAATTTTTAAATCTCATGTAATGAAGCAGGTCTTTTCTCATAACTGTTCATTTAAATTAATTTAAGGCACCACAGTCTGTGTTTTTCACAGTTTAAGTGGAGTAAGCAGAGTTACACTAATTTCCAATTTGACGGCATTAGACTTAAGTGAAGCGAAGACTGAGTCCCTTTTACAACAAAAATAACCAAATTCCACTCCCAATGCAGTGTGAATGGGAAGAGAGCCGAGTTCTTTTTGTTTTTGATTTGGGTCACTGAGTAAGCGTGTTAAGTCCGGGACACACCAAGCCAACTTCAAAGAACTAGCTGCAATGAAAGCCCATGGTGTCTCTGCACAGAATACAAACTAACACATGTTCTACACCTGCGTGAGAGGAATTAACTGTCTATACCAGCAGCCATCAATAGTAAATATTCAGCATTCAATAGGAAATGACATAACGTAAAAAAAACACATTTTGAATATGAACTTTCTTCATTTTAAATGGCACATGTTGTTATGAAAACATTTGTGAATCAGAATGCTTGGGTAAGACCATGCATCATTAAAACAGCGTTCTGTTTCTGCAGCTTTCATTTTTTATCAATTTAACTTTAATTCTCTTGCGTGTACTCGATGAATAGAAATAAGTCCTCTGCCTAAATGTACATATATATCTCAGTGATCCAATTCATTGTACAAAAGATCTCTCACTTCTTCCATTTCAACTTTAAAGAGCAGCTCTTTGTGAGCAGCATAGTTTGAGCAAAATATGTCACAATTTAGAGATATCAGCTTGTAGTTTTTTGCCTTAGTTGTTTCTCTTTGAATGTATTTTTTTGTAATATATTCTGCCTTAGCAGCAATGTAAGCAGGTCATATATGTATGCATTCCAGCATCTGTCAAACAACTGCAATATAATTTAGATGCGCTTTTCTTTGCTCATATTACAGAGCCCTACGTCTAAGCAGTGTGTAACTACGTTTTGTTCTCTGGCTTAAAAAATGTCTGGGTTTTTGGAAATAAAAAATGGACTTAAGCTTATGTGTAGTAACCCACTGATATCACTAAATGAGGTCAGTCTTTGAGATTCAAATTTTGTCCTTTGGTTAGTAGGAGGAAGGAACGCCTCCTGATTTGCTTGCGCCTGATCAGAATTGATAATTTTCATTGTTTACTCTTGCCGCACAACAAAATCCACACTGTCCTCCAGCTTGAGCTCGGAGGTACACTTAAAAGCAAACTCATTTCCAAGAATTTCCACCTCCGTTAAATACATATGTTCTATAATGCCTCGGCAGACTCTCACTCTTCCTTCTTCTTCTTCAAACGCGTTCACTGTGTCTTCCTCTTGATTTAAAGGTGCAGTTCCAGAAGATCCAGCAGCTCCGTCTGTCACAGAACCGGGCACAGTACTACGGTGGCTCGCTGCCCAACGTCAACCAAATAGGCAATGCCAGCACTGATTTCCAGGTACCTGAGTTGCCCTCCAACCACTTATCTAAGTCTACTAAGTCTGTCCAGCAAGTCATGTTCATTTAGGAGAAGATAAGCCCCAGCCATATACTGTGCTTTTCTACCCTCAGATAAACGATGTCAAGAGATGGTAATTGCAAACCTTCTTCTTAAAAAACAAAGAGTGTATTTGTACCCACCTCTTAGTCTGCCCTCACTTCGCCTACTCCTTCAGTACACAGCTTTCCCCACAAGTACACTTGATACAGCGGTGCACTCCAAGAACCAAAGAACTGTATCTGTGTCTATCCCCTATGGAGAGCAGTGTTGTATACCTTCAGGTGAAAGTGCTCTTGTTGCTGTGAATAAAGCTTCTTTTAGACATCGAGCAGTGATCTCTACTTTTGTCTGCCATGAGAAACCAAACCTAGAAAGGTAAAGGCACTTTGGAGTAGAGTGAATTCACCTGGGGGGACAAGCTAATGGTGGCACTTTCAAATTTGATGCACGTGTTTTGTTTGTGTTTTCTGCATGTCCTGAAATATAGAGGCTCTGATGTCTTTTTACTGTTAAAGTCAGTTCTGACAGGTTTTTGCGTTTGTGAATAAATGTTAACCTAGAAAGTTTCTCCACAGGGCACTTTTCCCTCCGGACTGGACTCTGTGCGAGGAACCAGACACCATGGCCTGGTGGAGAGGGTCCATCGAGACCGCAATCGGATCAACTCACCGCACCGCAGGCCCATTGACAAGCACGGGCGGCAGATATCCTTTTAAGTTCACTAGTTTAAAGCCTTTGTTGAGGAAAAGAGTGATCTGTGAGGGTTCTTTTCTTATGCATAGACGTATATAGACTCCCCATTCGACCGCTCCAAGCACTTAGACGTGTCCGCCATCTTTGAACGTTTCGCTTGATGGCATTCACCTTACTGTAGGTGCAAGATTGTGGCATCTTTCAAATATTCAGTGATTACTATGGTAAATGTTGTCAAGTAACAGACATTGAAACAATGAGGAACGCTAATGCGGAATTTAGGTGTGTATATCTGTGTTTATCTGTGTTTTTACGCTTACGCTAGTAGATGCATCATTCTTATGAGCTCACAATGTTGCATGTGTCATACATGTTGACCTTTGCTCATGTGGGCAGCTCTTTTAGAGGCTTCAGGCTGTGTGATGATCCTTTATGTATTGATATTCCCATTGCTGCACTGTGGGTGTGAATGAGTGGGTAACTGCAATAACCTGCTGTTTTCTCCCCGCTCATGTTTTTTTTTTTTCTTCCAGTGAGAACCGTTTAGAGATTTGAATATCAGTACTCTGGTGTCCTCATTAGTGGGTGATTAACAAACCTCTCCATCGAACTCGTTGCACATTCTGCCTCTAGTTCTGCATTCATTCAGCACGCAGGTTGATGAAGTCACTGGCTACGCCGGCCCGGCCGGTCTTTTATCCTCCTCGGTTGTGTAGTTGATGGATTTCTTTCATCAATTTTTCAGCGGTTGTCTGTAAGCTTAATCGTCTGTGGGCTCAAAGATCATTTCTGTCTGCAGATTTAGCTTAGTGCTAAAGATTAAATAAAAATAAAAAAGCCCTTAATGCCTTGTGAGTTACCATACTGTTTTGAAGATATGGAATGCATGAACTGTCGTCCACTGATCTAGTTTTGATTTCATCTTCAGTCTTTAGAAGCCACGCTGAGGTTTTGAATTATCTAGTACCACAGTAAAAAGCTGCTCCGTGGTCCTAAATATTGGGGTAGTTTGGGAACGGTTCATTTGCTCTGATGCCATGCCATACAGAGAGACGACAAAGGGAGCGTGAGGGAGACAGAAGAAAAAATGTGTGGCAGAGTTGAGTTACGTAAGAGCTTTGAATGATGGGTTCAAAGTAATTCCACACGGTTTGCCACGGACGCCCTTGTTCTTTGAGCGGGAAAAGGCATTTGTGACCGCAGTCATGCTAAAAACTGCAAGACCTGTTTGTCAGAACTCTGTCGACTCTGTGCTCTGTGAATTGAACCACTCCCTCCCCAAGAGCTGAAGATATTCTGGCTTATTCTCGCGGGTTCCTTCCGAGTCTCTGATGTTTTTTTTTCATTTCGTTGTCTGTTTGTATTGTTTAATTTTGGATTGTTCGCATTAATTGCTAAACACTTGTTTCTAGTTGTCTGTGGAACAGAAAATTATTTAATGAGTATTTTAATGGGTTGTTAATGTCTTCAAACTCTTTGCTCCAGGCTCAAAGCTTTCAGGTTTTTTGTTTTTGTTGATTTCAGTTCGAGAGTTCAGCATGCGTCTCATCCCTGTGAATAAGAAGGCTTACTAGCACTCATTAATCTGATGCAGCAGAGAGTCCAGAGTGATATAGTTCTATTCTAACTCGTTCTTCAGGGACTTGCTTGTGGTACATCACTCTGGCTCATATAGAAAGTAAGGGATTTAAACAAACCCCCTGAAATTCAAACTTTGTAAGCTCTAACACGATTTTTACATTTACATTTTGGCAGCTGCTTTTCCCAAAACAACATGTATTGTATTCGTGCTCTACGTTTTACCTGTTCATCCATTCACTGGTGAATCAAACTTATGACCTTGGCATTGCTAACAGCATGCTTTACTGTTTGAGCTACAGGAATGCATTCTTTCAGTCCACACTTAGATTTTACTCTCTACCATTTTTTTTTCAGGCACATATACACTGCATAGTCTGAGTAAATACTAAAATGTATTGTTTGTTTGGTGCATACAGTGTCACTTCTGACATTTTGATGAGTAGTGACCTTAAAAATGTTTTGGCATCCATGAAAGATAAACAAGAATGCTAACCAGTATTTGCATAATGTTTAACCATTATGTATGACCAAAGTTATGTTAGTGCATTTTTTCTGGCGATTTCAATGGGTCTTTGAAATGCATTTTCAGACTTTATATTATCTTTCTGGAAGTTTGCATATCAAAAACCGTATCACCAAAGTACCATCATCATTTTCTTTGTACTCTTATTTTAGCATAACCTCTCATAAATGTTAAATTAATTAATTGGGATTGTTGTTGTTGCTTTTTTTTTTTTTTTTATAATAACTGATTGTATGAGTTTTGGCCTTATTTAGGCTTATTTCTCTAATAAAATGTGCATATTTTAAACATATTTTGTTTGACCCAGCCTAATCTGGCAACACTGTCTCTGTGGACCTTAATATATGTGATGCCCATAGAGGCAGGGCCTCTAAAAACAACTACGGTGCAAAAATGCCAACTCAAGTCAAACGTAAATAAAAAAATAAAAATTGACGAAAACGCATTAAATAACAAACCTAATGTAAAAATCTAAAAATAATTGCTACTTCACAGTTTCAATAAACACTGTGTTCATACCCCACAGTGATGTGCTAAAAAGCACTCAGAACACTTTCACGACCACATGGCAATGCCATGAAAACCTTCACCATTAGCATTATATTTTAGCTGCATGCCACTTCTTTACAAACTTCATTTAATCTAAATGAACTCTCTAAATAAACATTCGCCCACTAAAGCATTTCATTTTCATGCCACTCTAATTCTGCTGAGTGAGAGAATATGAGGAACGATTCAAAGCCCTAATTTGCTTTCGCTCAGATTTTTTTCTTCCCTTTAGTGCCAGATGTCCCTCACAGTGTTGGCTTGTTTTGCTCTCATCGATTCATCCACGTCTGCCAAGACGAGACTCTCTCACAGGCTCGCTAGCTAAGCGAACGCTAGCCAACTTCCTCCTAACCCATGTAGTTGCTTTCGAGCCGCATATATCACGCCAGATGCCTTGATCTTGCTTTGTCTGTGGAGTGTTTCTGGAAAGATGTCCAATTGGAGGACGAGCGGTGTGGGTCGAGTGTGAAATGTCAGAGAGAAAGGTTAGCTCACCCACGCCATCCTGCAGCTTCTGAGACGAAGGTGCTGTCACAGCCACCCTGTCTCTCCACACCGCTTCAGCGGCCACGGGCTAATTAGATCTTAAGAAGGATCCCTCGTAATCCAAGCCGTCTGGCTTATGTCATCATCGCTACTCTCAGGCCGCATATCAACAACGGTATTCACACAGTGTCACATCAGGGATTTCATACGTATGATGGCGGTTATAGAAGCACGCAGCGTGTTTGAACGAGGAGGCCTAAGATGGTTTTTCTGTGGCTTGGTTTTGGTTGGTTCGTTCAGTGTTGTGTCATGGCGAGGGTCACGGGGGCGGGCTGGTGGTTGAGAGGTTGGCATGAAGAGCTCGGTCTCTCATTACTGCTGCAAAAGTGATGACTAGGTTTTCCAGGCCTTAGCAGATGTTGAAGAGAGAAAGACCGTCTTGTAAATCCACCCCTCCTCCCATTTGGATGTGAGAGTCTTGGCACAGAGGGACATGACGAGGCAGCATTGTCAACATCGGTCTGAATTGGGGAAACAGTGTTTACTCAAGGAGTTCGTCGGCAGGACTGCTTTCGCTGAAGAATACCTGTAACTTTTGTTAGTGTTGAATGGATTTGGACAGCGCAAGTGAGATTTTGAAAGGATCATATCAAGTGAGATCAAAGTTTTGTGTAGTGTGAAAACTTTGTGTTTGTTGAAACTAACCTGTAAAGTACAGCTTGAACTCGCCTGCCTAGGATGCTTGATACGCTGTCCACGAGTCACAGGAAGGTGATAAGAAGAAAGTGTGATAGATTAGATTATTTTTAGTCGGAAAGCAAAAGATAATGTTTTGTAGAACGACATGGAATTTATGACATGGCCATTGTTTTTCAGCCTAATTGATTCTTTAAGTTGCATTTATACAGTACCATTCAAAAGTTTGGGATGAATGAGTTTTTATTTTTTTGGGGAGAAAAAAAATACTTTTATTCATCAAGGAAATGTAATGTTACGAAAGCTTTCTGTTTCAAACGAATGCTGTAATTTTGAACTTTCATTAAACAAAGAATCCAGTTTCTCCAAAAATAAGCAGAACCGCGTTAACTCAAACAATGTCTGCTGAAAATTAGATTTATAATTCAGAATTGATTCAGACAGAAAATTCTAAATTCGAATAATATTTCACGATATGATTGAATGCAGCCTTCATGAATATAAATGATTTCAAAATCATTGAAAAAATATCATTGACCCCAAACTTTTGAAAAGTAGTGGAGAGATGTATAATTTACAGCTTTTGCAAGTTTTGTAAATAATGTTGGGACGAAAAAAGAGAACTTTGGGAAAAAAACCTAACATTTTAAGTTTAAATATTTCTTTAAAATATAAAAATACAGTAAAAGTCAAAACTAGGCAGAGAGTGGAAAATACGAGAAATGAAAATGCGGAGATTTATACCTTTATGTAAAAACAAAGATTGAATAATATGTTTTTGTGACATTTGCCTGTAAAAGCTTCAGAGGATTTCCTTGACTGAACTACGCTGAGAGCTCTCCATATGGAACCATGTACCTTTCTCCTCCCCCTGACAACAGCTGGAGAAGGTGAGTCTTGCCTTAAAAACTATTAAGACCGATACAGTCCCGCACGCACCTATCCACCTCCAAACAAATATGTGTCTGTGCATTCATTACATACATTGTTACATTCTACTTGGTGATCGTATCTCAGTTGCAGGGCAGAGTGCAAAGATGATGATATCTTGAAACGATGCCATCGTAGTGACATCAAGCACCGTTGCGAGAGAGATCGTGTCGCATTAGAGGGAGTGTTAATGTGTGTTTTGCATTTGCATGGGCTATCCCTACAGATGCCTGAAAAGAAAACAGTAATGACACATTTGTTTTTTTTAGCGCGGGGAAAATCCACATCCGCAGCGATAGATAAGACTCTCAAAAGGTTAGATAAAACAAAAGTGTTCAAAGAGACATTCGCACGTCGTTTTTGTCCTTCTCGACTCCGAGGGAGATTATAAATCCTCGCAGGGTTCGCTCTGCACAAATGTCCCTCTTCTCGGTTCAGCCCCGGTGAGGCGTAACCATTGGACGGTTTTCCTCATTTGTTTACCGGGGAGCGAATTGCAGCCAGTAATAAAAGGCTTAAGGAAGCTTCTTCTCATCACAGCCATGTTTTGAATGCAGGCTTGGCCGGCAGCCAGTATGTCTTCTTACCTGGCCTCCATGTTGACACTTCAACTTGTAAAACTTTCAGAGTCCACGCCCTGTGGCATTGTTTACACCTGAAAACTGGTTGGCCTGATCAGCTTTAGCTCAGCCTTCTGTTCCCACTGTGGCGAAACACTGCTGTGACGGCCATATGCCGGAGAGCGGCTCACGTACGACACTACACACGAGATCCAGGGCTTCAGCTTATTTGCCTTACTGCTTTTTGTTTGAAATGGCGAAATTAAATTGCAGTTCAAACATGGATGAATAATCTGAATAATGAAAATTTTGCAGTGTATTTGAAAGAAGCTTCTTAGGCACACCAAGGCTGCGTGTCATAGCAAATATATTTATTGTGAAAAGAAAATGCATATATTTTTTCCTGTAATGACAACGCTGAACGAACGATGGAATGGTCTTCAGTGTCAAATGATTATTCAGAAATCGTTCTAATATGCTGATTTGATGCTCGAGAATTCTTTATTATTTTTATTAGTTATGAAAATTGGTAAATGGTGAAGACATTTGTAATGTTTGAAAGATTCCATTAAAAATATATATTTTTTTACATTCAATTCAAAAGATTCAATTATTACACTATTATTGCTTTTATTAATAACGTTTCATACATTTTCTAAAGCAGCATGTGACACTGAAGACTGGAGAAATTGCTCTTGGCTTTGGGGTTACAGGATTAAATAACATTTAAAAATATATTTAAATGTTATATTAAAATGTGTTTTAAAGTATATCACAATGTCAATGTTTTGCGTTATTTTTGATCAAGTAAATGCCATAAACATTAAAGAAATATTAAACATTTCAAAACCACAAAAAAAATCATGGTTATTCCAAAGTTTAGTGGTGTGGATAGAAGCGGATGGGGGTAGCAGAGGATAATAATCTCATGTGGAGTTTAGCTGAATATATGATCTTAGGCAAACTTTTAGAGCTTCATTATAAATGCATAAACAGTGAGCGTTTCACTCCACTTCAAGGGGCATCTCAGAGGCATCTTATGAATTATGAAACATAGGATTCCGAGGATCAAGCGCAGTTAGATTTTCACCACTACAATGTATATTTCAGAAATTTCTTACATTGCTTTCCTGTTAAACCTTTTTAATGACCTCCAGTTTTCTTCTCTTCTTCAGGAGTGTTGTCGTTGTTTGTTCAAATTGTGTCCTGGTGAAGCCTGAATACTAACCTCGGCATTTCTCTCTGATTCTAACGTCTCTTTTTCTCCCTCAAGGATGAATGTTCAGCTATTCCTCAAATCTCTTCCTCAGTATAAACAGCACTAACTAAACCTGCCAGATCTTTTGCTAGCTGCCCCTCAGAGCCGCCCTCCTCCTCCCCCAGAACAGATCGTGAGCTCAGCGTGTTTGTAAGCCCCCCTCCCTCTTTGCTCTGGACCAGATTAGCATCCGCTAATGACCGCGGTCCGTGTTTTGGTTTGGTTTTTGTTTTATTCCGGTGTGCCCGTTTGACCTTGTACAGATATGTGTGATTGAATTGTGGCTGTGCTGCTGTGTCTTTTTTTTTTTTTTTTTTTTTTTTTTCCTTTCGGGACCTTGTGCTGTAATATCATCTCATGTGAATAAACGAAGAGCTGAACAGATGTTTTCTGTCTGCGTGGACATTTGAGGTTAAGCTAGATTTAGGAGGAGTCGGAGAGCAATGGCAAATGATTTTTGGCATTTTTAATGATGCTGGTGGTGTTTGTGAAGTCTGCCGTTTGTTGTCTGACAGTGTGACATGTCACCGAAAATCTGCTGATTTACTAGTGTTTGGTTTGTGCAGTTGTAAAATGGCTCGTGGGACGTCTGCTTGGATGTTTGTGATGCTTTAACGCATGTAAAGGAAAGGCATAAGGAACCAGTTACTGCTTTGCTCAAGGGAGAAATCAAGGCCAGTTGGCAACAAATCGGTGATTATGGTTTTAGGAGCCGTGTTCATGAAGGTTCAGTGGGACTTTCCGAAGAAAAGAGTATAATGTTGACCTTTAAATGATTGATTTTTTTTTTTTTTTTTTTCATGTTACTGGATGTTTAACCTTCAGAAAATGTCCATAAGAGGTTAAACTAATTAAATGAGCATTATATTCTGAGGCAACAATCAAACGTAATTTTAAAAAATTGTTAATTTACATAAAAACCTGCGTAACAGGGTTACAAATTTAGACCAAATTATCATTCAGTAGAATCTAGCTAGTTTAGGACCAAATGTTGTTTTATTCTTTTTGATGCATGAATTAAAGTATATATATATATATATATATTTTATATATATATATATATATATATATATATATATATATATATATATATATATATATATATATAATTTTATTATTTTATTATTATTATATATTTTTTGTAACAAGGCTAAATGACTTTCACTTTGTTCATGATTTACTCAAGAAGATTACTTTAGAAGATTTAAAGATTAAAAAAATATTTTTGACCTAACAGTTTCTTCCCAAAACATATCCAAATAAAAATCCAGAAATATTCTTGATGCATCCACTTTTGACTGTGGAAACCTTTTTTTTTTTTTTTTTTTTTTTTTAAAAATTGTGCAAGAAGAATATTTCAATATCACACATTTAAAATTTTAACTTTTGTAGATTAAATTGTTGGTTGGCTAGAAAACATTTTAATTATTAACAGTGTTTCTTCTAATATTTTTTAAAAATGTCTTTGTAATTTTGTAATTCCCTCTAAAAAAACCTAAAAAAATATCTTAAATTCATGAAGTCATTAAGTGCACTGTAAAAACATGAATAGTGTTGTTTTCTAATACAAATAAACATTTGATCATTCTTTAATAAAGATGCATTTATTTGAGATAAAATAAAACATAATGGAGAGTTGTTGGAAGTATTTATGAAGTTGCTAACCTAAACACAGCTTTAATATTATAAAAGTGTTGTTAATATAATACATTTGCATTTAAAGACCGTATTTACTGTACATATTGTGTTCCATTCAACACAACACATTAACTTTTCTGTACTTGGTTTTAAAAGGTACATTTACCTTCAAAAAACCTGCAGAAACCCTGATTATTATGGCATTGTGTTCTCAAGTTCTCAAAAAATGTGCTGAATTTTTGTAACATAAACATAATGTTTTTAATAATGAAACTTTCCTTAGCTTTCGAAAGCACCGAGCACTGGCTGCTAGTATGAGTATCCTCCGTAGGGGATTGCTCTTGATTCCGTATCGGTTTAGGAGTGCAGCAGGAGGCGTTTGGACAGCAGAGGATGATCGTCCTGCTTTACTGGAGTCTCATCCTAATGTATGCCCTGGAGGAACAGTTTACAGCTCTCTCAACACATCTGTGATGCATTACCTACCGCAGCACACGCTGGGTAAGGGTTAATGAGCTGAAAAGGGCGTCAACGCTGCTCCTTAACCCCTTCCGTCCGTTCACCACACAAAGTGCTGCGACCAATGCAGATTTTTGTTGCTTTTTCACACAATAACCTGGCGTATGGGTGGCGGATGTGTCTCGAGTTCAGTTCACAGGGCCTCACATCTACCACCAGAAAAGGAAATGTGAGTGGACCGAGGCAGTACGTTGCCAATAAAAAGACATTGTTGGCATCAGAAGGATCAAAAGAAAGAGCGGCTGATCCCGCAACATTAATATAAAGTGTTTTGGAGACTTTTAAAATCCATTCCTTTGACTATTTTTTGCCACAACGTACTCTCACGTGGATTTGTGACCTTTATAGTAGTAATGTTTTAATGTGGCGTGCAATGTGAATGTCAGTGTTTTAGTGTGCCCCAGTGCTCAGTTGCGTCCGTAGGGACAACAGTTGCTACTATGATACTTTCAAGCTCAGCTCTCCCTGGGGTACAGCTGTCCCTTTGGTGTCTGGGTAAACAGGGCTGGTTCTGAATCCTAGGCAACATCCATACGTTTCCCTGAGGAGCTCAGCTGGACTGGGTCAGGAACACGGGTCAGCGCTGTCCTCTTAGTCCCACGCTCTCCCATCCTGGATCTGAGCCTCTGCTCTTCCCAGACAAGACTTCCTCTGGGAGGTTTTCTAGAAAGGCATTCGTCCTCGGTCAAGTGTGATTCAATGAGCTTTCATTGAAGAATCTCTCTGTTTTTGGTGCTCTGCCTGATGCCAGTTTGAAAACATCAGTTTTTTACATTGTCTTTGACCACGGGTCAGCTTTAAATAATCTGTTTGCGTATCCTTTTATCAAGACCTGCTGTTGTTAGGAGGCTGTATAATTCTATACTGCTAGATACTGTCTCTTTATTTATTCATTTGACTTGCATGCTATATTAAATGTCCATCCATTTTGGATTACACAGTAATTTAAAGGGATAGATTAACCATATGTTGGTAACCAAACTAGTCATCGACCGATATATTGCCAAGGCCGAAAAAATGGCAAATATTGCATCGGATGATACATTTTTCTGTTTGTCCGCTATATATTGAAGACAGACTTTTATTTTGACGGCAGCGAGAAAGGAAACGCCTGCAATTTCTGAACTTTTTTTTTGTATTTTTCTTTTGAAGTTTGTATCATGTGATTTGAAAGATTTAAACTCGCTTGCAAGAAAAAATGTCAGAATTATCAGTTTAAAATTTTTTAATAAAAACTGTTTTTAATAAAAACGAAATCTTTGGGTGAACTATCCCTTTAATATAAACTAATAGACATAATGTGATGCGTATTTGTCAGTCAAACATTCATTTGTGTAGCAGTCCTGAATGCATTAAAAATACAAAATACATTTTGTATTTAGTGAATATATTTATGATAAAAAAAAATGTTTTGTCATACTTTTCATACTTTTGGAATAAATTTAATATCTCTGTTCCTCTGTAAGCAATGTATTTTATCCATATTCGCTTGGATAAATGTATTTTTTTATTAAGCTATTTCTGCTGTTTCTAAGCAATGTGAATAAATGCGGTTTAAAGATCAGATTTTACACTTGAAATCCAATTGTGCAATTAGTTAATAAACATTAAATTATGCGTAACTGACAATGCATCAAGTTTATACCTTTGTTGAAACGGCTCATTTTATGATGGACGGAAATAGTATATACATTTGAAACCTCAAATATCTCTCCACCTTGAGTGTTCGCAGGCACTGACTAGTGCTCCATATTGCATGTGCAGCTGAGCCTTAATACACTTCAAAACAGGGCTGCAGACCAGCTTTACAGGAAAATCTGAAGGAAGATTTTTTTTTTTTGTAACCATTTTCTGATGCTACAAGGAGTATCTTTTCTTTTCGCTCACTGGCTGCTGTGTATTGGTGGAGCGTTACATCACCCTAGCGTGGTCTGGCATACCGTAGCCTCTCCTTCAGTAGAGCGGCTGCAGGAAATCTGTTTATTATTTCTCTTTATTGTCTTAGTGATAGGAATATGTTAACCCTCTTAGTGGGAACCAGCTTCCCTGTTCTGGCACACAGCAGCGTGCACAGGCTACATCTGCTGGGCTGCTCATGCAGCTACACTATGAACACGGATCATTATACAGCCATAGTTTTGTGCTCTTGCCACACTTGCCATATGTTATTACTCGCCATGAGTAATGGCACAGCTGAGTTATTATACAAATATTTTGTTAGCTTCATATACACTGCAGTTTGGAATCGGTCTTTTCAGTCTTTCTTTTTTTTTTTTTTTAAACAAGTCTTATGCTACAAAGGTGACCATTTATTTATTTTAAAATGATGGCAGAGTGAATATTGGTATGATATTCGATTTGACGGCCCTAATTAGTAACATTTCCAAACGTCTTTATAGATTTTTTAGTTTAAAAACTAAATAGAAGTACAATAATATAACATTCGCACAATAGTTGTATTTAATTAGTTCGTGGCGTGTTCCCTGACCCATGACCTAGCTGTTGAACGCACTATGCTACACCCTAGCAACCACGTAGAAATGTCCAAGCATCATAAAACCAAGTTCCGCAGTTAAGTTCTGCTCGCATTGCCTTTAGAACTAGTCTCTGAATTGCGTGGATGTCAGAGATTGAGGTTTTTATTCTGGTTAAACTCCTTTGTGGTCAGTAAGATGTATTTGTTTATTTGAAGTCTGATTTCCTGTGTTGTTGCTCTGCTGAGGTGTTGCCTGCGTGTTTCTTTTGCTTCATTAACCATTGAAGATATTATAGCACTTTTGTTTGCTCCCAGACGTGGCAGCTCCTATCTAATTGAAGCAGTAAATCAGCGCTGCACAGTATTAGACTAACCTGGGGGAATAGGCTCTGATTTCTACGGCTCTGTTTATGTTTTCTCGAAGGTGTCACAGAGGAATTTCCTCGCTCTCTTCTTTCTTTGTCTCTCTTGCTCATCCTGCTGTACTAACCCCTGAGCCAGGGCTACAGGCTCAGTACAGTAGTGATTAACACGTGACTGTTTCCGTTTCTAAAGGGAGCAACCGCCATGGACCGAGGAGAAACGACCTGGATTTAGATTAATATCACAGCTTAACAGGTGACCTTTGACTTTCAAGTTTCTCTCTCACAGATCTCTCTGGACCTGTCTCTTGTTTTTTTGTTTTTGGTTTTTTTTTTGTTCTCCATCATCTCCTGCAGATCTCCTTTTCTCAGCCTGTTATCCTTAGATTCGATTAAAACCGTTTCTTGATCATGTCTTTATACAGACCGTATGATTTCAAGCCAATCACAGATGCTTTTTCTCTACTCAGCTGGCTATTCTAAGTAAACTAATATGTCACTGTACCAAGCTAATCTGAACCAAGGATCATTATTTCTACTAATCAGTTTTTTCCCCTTTACCTCACTCTATATTGTGATGTAGAATGACTTCACCCTTGAACATTTACTCTAAAAATAGATTTTTATTCATTTTTTTTTTTTTTACGTCACTTAAGAATGGTTTAAAGGTCAGACCTGATAAAGCAGAGAGAAGCACTGGAGTACAGTAAAGTGCTCTTGAAAGTACCATCATGTGTAGTTGCTTGATGAAGGCAGTGAGCGAGGGCAAAGGGTCATGCTGGCATGGCTCAGCTCAGCAGTTTTTTCGGCGGCTCACTGACCGAGCTGTTTTCCTCCTTTCTTCCTCTCTCCTTCTGCCACAGAACAAACTCTGACTCAGCTCTGCACACCAGCGCCATGAGCCCGAACCCACAGGATCCTTTTGGCAAGAACCAGCAGATGGGCAGAGGACCTCCTCAGCGAAACGGTGAGCTCGGCCTCCTCTTCAACCGTACTGTAGCCTTAAACAATAACAGTGTGGCTGAAACAGAAATGCAGGGGGTCAAATGGATTCTACAATGTCGGTCACAGATGACAAATCAATGATTTATACCAGACCCAAATCAGACGGTCCCACCCGTAGTGCAGGGTGTTTGCACGACACAGCTGGGGCTCGCTGTCATGTTGTTTGTCTAGTTGTCTTGGTTACAAACACGGGCATTTCAGATGGTATGCTGAAAATGGCTGACGATCAGCCCGCCCAGGGTGCTGTTAAAGGATGTTCCCTCAAACCTTATTTTTTTTTATTGTTATTTTTGGAGCTCGCGAAAACAAATTAATGTGTAGCCTCACAAGTCTGGCTCAAAGTCCTCTAAAAAACACGTAGCCAGAGTTCACAGACGCGCACTGCGCTCAAGATGTTTGTTTGACTATAGGATTATGTCATAGGGTGGGATGATCGGTGTTTCATCATCACGACAGCGAAAGTCTGGCAGAAAAAAGTTCTGGTTGTGCTGATAGAGTTATGTATTGATCTTTATTTCATGACATTGCATCAGCACTTCAGATCCCCATCAATATTTTTTGCATTCATTAATGTAATTTCCTTAAGACTGAGTAATGGTTATTACTGATGTTTGTTACATATAAACCTTGCTTTGCAGATCGTTACATCACGCCCCTTTCTAGTATTCACTTTCAAGTAAAAGCTTTACAGGATTTACACGGTGATGATTTGAAGAGTTTATGTAACATTACACAGACGCAGTAATCTCATGCCAGCACATACAACCGTTTAGAAGTTTGGGGTCAGCAAGATATTTCTTTCTTCCTTTAATTTTTAGTATAAATTAATACTCTTATTCAGCAAAGATGCATTAAAAGGGTTATGTACTGCTGATGTTTTTTTATTTTGTATTGTTCTCTGAGGTCCGCTTATGTTATCAAGATTTTTACACCAAAAAACAGCATTTAGAGTGGACAGTTTTCTGCCCTGTTTCGTCCCTCTCATCAGAACACTCTGCTTAAAGCGCGACTAGTTGTAGACTCGGAAGTAAACGCCCACTACTTTGATTGGCTAACAGGTGTGTATGTTTGATGGCGTACATTTTTCACAGATAGACGTTGGTGTGTTTTAGGTCAAAAGCCCATTTAATACTCTGTACGCTTCAAATGAACTGTAATAACAGACAAACCAGTAGCGACTACATAAGCAAAACAGTTACACACGCGTGTGTTGCGACATTATGTCGGATTCAATATCGTCAACGCAGCATTGTCTTTTGGTTAAAAATGCCTTGTTTGTAAATGAATCTGGTAAAAAAAAAAATAATGATGCGGTCTGAAACGTATTAAATATAAAGTTATTTACAGTACATGTGCAAATCGGTGGGCGGGGCTAAACGGCTGGCATTATGAATGGATTAGAAGCATCTTGTTCTGCAGAGGTGGTGTTTAGCCACGCTGTGTTGTCCTGAAGTGGCACATTCCACAACCCGTGTTGGTGTATTGGCTTCAGCATACGCTGGTTTTAGGCGAGCGAGGAAGTTTTGAGTTATTTTACAGTACCTTTTTATATGTGAAAAGATCAAGCGAATTTGGATTTATCGGCCAATGAAACAAATTTTCCGTAGGCAGGAATGAACCATTACAATATTGTTGAGTTTGGGACACGGTGAGCTCGGAGACTGCAAGCCAAGCATTTAAAAACTCGCATTACATACTAATGGGGTGCTTTGAGTGAATAGTGCTCTTAAAGGCCTGTGAAGATAATGTAGTAATCTCACATGAAACGGAGTAGAGGCTTAAACTGTATTTGATATGTCATCACGGATTGCCTAACCCATTTTCTTCGCAAATCTGCTGTTGCTTTTTTTTTTTTTTGTAACTGAGGAAGAGGTCTATTACTTTGTTTTTACTGAACCTGTAACGTCCTGTTTTGTTCTACTCTCTTTTATGTTCACCCTGTTTATTACTTACTCTCACACAAATTGATTTGCAAGCATTCAGGCTTGAGTTTGTGGCTCATCTGCACTGCGAATCCAAGATAAAAGCATCTTTGTTTATTAGATCTTTCCGTTTAGTCGGTAGGATCAAATAAGTGAAAGAAGATGCAGAGCAACTATGACGGTCACATGTACGCTGAGATATGGAGCACTTTAACTCAGAGGATGTCTGTGGCCCAGGGCAGTTGTTTTCTCAGATGAATCTGATAAGAAACAGCTCCACTTAAGGACATGGCAGACAGCATGCGTTTTAATATCTGTCTGGCAGCTCATCTGAATTATGCACACAGTTGGCTGTGTGGAGGTGTGCAGTGAGGCTCACGTAATGTGAACAAGTACAAACCAGCCTCTCACATGGGACAAAAATTTGTCTCGCTTCCGCTATCACAGTGGTCTCATCCCAAACCTGCCAGCCAACTCAACTGTGTGATGCAACCGTGCTATTCGTGTGTGGATCTCCTGAAAGCGTCAAATCGTAACTGTGTGCCATGTTCAACCGCTTGACTCTGACCCTACTGGGATTTATGATTTGACACTAATAAGACTGGCTTTTCTGAGTGCTGAGTGTGTGTGTGTGTATATATATGTGTATATATATATATATATATATATATATATATATATATATATATATGTATATATATATATATATATATATATATATATATATATATATGTGCATATATATATATATATTTAGTGCATATATATATATATATATATATATATATATATATAGATAGATAGATATAGATGTTTTAAACTGTAAAAATGTTTTAAGTCTTGTATTTGCTAATTTTTTGCTAAAATGTAATTGTAGAATGTAATTTTTTTTTTTTTTTTTTTTTTTTTTTTTTTTTTTTTTTTTTAAGTATGTTCACACTTCAAGATAAAATATGACAAAGCTCTGAGCTCAGGCCAGTGGTTTTCTGTTCTAGTTGTCTTTTTTCCGTCAGTTATGTGGTTGAATGAGACTCTCAGCGAGGGGGAAATGAGGTGTCGCCGTACTTTTTGTTTGATTCATTGTGCGTCGCTGTTGGGTGTCTGAGACCGGCAGCTTTGCTGAAGCGGTGGAGCTGGTTGATATGGCTCCTAGCCCACTCTGTATCGGTTCTGGACCAGCATCAGCAGAGGAAGCAGAAAGGAGGTTTGTTTTCCACAGGATTTCTGTGGTGCACACAAAACAATGCCTCCCCATTGATTCATTCTGTGCTTGTGGTCACAGATTTCTCCCGATATACTTTTTTTTTTTTTTTTTTCTTTCCTCCTCCTCATGGGGTGTTTCTTAAAGAGACAGTGGACACTAAGAAGCCATTTTCAGTTCCCCCCTGTGGAGTGCCCCCAGTCTTCAGTGGGTGGAGTGTGAGTGTGCACTCTGAATGACTCATTTCAATGAATCAAATGTTTGTGAGAAGACTGAACTGAACTCAACGGTCCAAAAGTTTGCATTTTTGTATGTTTTCTTTTTAAAATAATCAATGTTTTTATTTTTGATAAAATGCTTTTCTAAAAAAATTAATAAAATCTATTAAAAATTGTATTTATTTTATAAAAATCCACAAAAATATTAAGCAGCACAACTGTTTGAAGCATTGATATTCGTGAGAAATCTTTCTTGGGCAGTAAATAAGTACATTAGAATGATTTTTGAGGGATCATGTGACGGTGATGACTAGAGTAACAGGTGCTGAAAATGTAGAATTTAGCTTTAATTTATGCTTGATGAGCAAATTTTCAACTTTGCTGAGGTTTTTTTTCACTCCAGGCATCAGAAGAGGTTTTGTGTGAAATAATGAATTACCATTAATGCTGAAGGTTTGAATCATTTTAAAAGTGTATATTAGACATGTGAACAGTTTCATCTGGTTTGCGTGAAGGTTGCATTCAGAATATTGTAGTGATGCTTGCTATGTTGTTTTAAATCATCAGAGAAGCCAGTGAGCTACAGTATATTCATAAGTGATATTTTTATGGCATAATCCAAATATACAATAGAGAAGCAAAATAACCACTGGGAGAAAAAGAGGAGGGAGGCGTTCGTTTTAATTTACGTTTTCACAATTTCCCGTTAAAATTGTATCAGTGATATCAGTGGTGTTCCAGAAAGCAGGTTACGTGAAATGCGTATGTTTAAGAGTAAGTAAACGGATAAAACCTCAACTTTCAGGGTATGCTAGTAGCCATAGCAACTCTCTGAAGATAACCTGCTCCGGAGTAGGTTATGTTTCAGGGTTAGCTTTCCTCAGAGCTCTCAGCGCATGCGTGCGCGCTCTACTGACGAAACTGCAGTGTGCGTGACAAATTGCGCACAATATATTACTACAATAAAGTTCATTCACAAAACATGAGTATGATGGTTTTTATTTTCACTCTGGTTACAACTTGGACTAGGTTTTGTGGATCAAGAAATAATTACGGTACTTTAGACTAATTCATTCATAAAGTGGATATTAGACGCACAATTTCAGGATCGGTTTGAAGTAAAAGCTTGCAATTAAAATGTTAATCATGCCATGTCACATCTGATGTGTTAATGCACTGCCTATTACATCAGCAGCGGTTCACTTAGCTATTTTAATGCTAATATGCTGAAAGACGTGTGACATGGGTCAGTGTCCAAGTGTACATGCTCTCAGTGTGTTGTTTTTTTTTTCTTTAAACCCCATTCTTTCAAATGTTTTCTGTCACTCTCCACTGTCTTAGGCTTGAAGAGCAAACCGCATATGGATGGGTGGAAAAATTAAGTGTAAATGCGAAACGATGAACCGCTCTTTGATCTAATAGGTCTTTCTGTTTCTCTCATACAGCCAGCATGAATGAAGCAGAGGTGGACAGTGCCGGAGATGGTAAGTGCGGTGTCATGTTTGTTAACTCTCTGTCATGTGTTCAGCTCACCAAAAAAAGATTCACCCGTTCAATGCCATGATCAGCCCTCACAGTGCTCTGCTGTGGTTTGCTGTAGCGGGCTGATGGATGGTGGTGGTGTTGTGGAACAGTTGGTGTCCCCTGCTGGCGGTCTGACTCAGATTACATGTCTCTTGTATACAGTAGTTTACACGCATTCAAGACTTGTGCATCTCTCTTTTTTATGTTTATTTGGTAATTTGGTTAAAGTTGTTTGTTGACAATATGAATTTAGTGACTTAGATGTGCATGTAAATAGACAGGATGCTAACAGGGATGATTTGAATTATTTAATTTTTTTTTCCTTTGCCAGTGTTCTCATTTCCTGCTGTTCCTAATGAGGAGAATCTGCTTGGAGTAAATAAGCCACTGCCCAAACAATTATGGGAGGCCAAAAAGGTGAGTACATGTGGGAATGTTAAATGCAAAATTTCAAGTCTTTCGCAGCATCTGTAACACAATTCGGGTTGTGACCAATGACCTGTTTAAAAGCAGCGTAATATTGGCCATTATTACTAGCAAAATAAAGACCAGTTTCCAGTAGCACGTTAGTTTTTGATTTGACTTTGTGTACTGAAATTGCGTTAAAATCTTTCGATTATGCATTTTGTTCATGTTTTACCCAGTAATCTCGCTCATGATGTTTTGCTAGTATTTATTAGTCTAAATTCGTCCCATAAGCCAATATACAGTATTATGCCTGCCATCATTGCCTGACTTCGATCTAGTTGAGGAAGCAATTATATTAAAAGCAGCTTGTAAAAGATTTTGCTCTTGTTTTGCTTTCATATTATAGCATATATTCAAGTACGATCTCTAAGTTAAATATGTAGGTTAGAATTTCATTGCCCATCAGGAATTGGATCATCGTCGTTTGGTATTTACTGCAGTCATCATGTGTGAGTGGTTGAAGCTTGGATGTGCTATTACTCAGTCCTTGCACGTCATCAGAGAAGAGATGTGATTGTAAGGACAGCGGCATGTTAATGTTTTAACAGAGTACTTTTTTTTCTTTCTCTTTAAAGAAAACCGTTGCGTGTGGATACTGCATTTTATGTTAAAATAGGAATCAGGTTTGATTTCATGAAGAAAGAATCTTCGTGCTGTTGATTAAAGAAAAAAAAAAGTTATTGATTTGAGTGTGATGCCGTTTTGTTTTACTAGATACAGTACTAATTGTTTGTCTGTAGATAGCAGGCTGGTAAATGTCTCTGAGAGTGTGGATGTGTAACGCACATGTTGCCTGGTTGCAGGTGCAGTCTCTGTCCTCCCGGCCAAAGTCCTGTGAAGTGCCTGGAATCAAGTGAGTCTGACTGTACATGTTTACTGGTTGCTTATTAGATATTAGCTGTGAGTTTAACATCGTCCCTCTCTGTTTCTCTGCAGTATATTTCCATCTCCAGAGCAGAACATAGGTTTGTCTCACTACCAAGGCACGTTAAACACTGGCGGGTCTCTTCCTGACCTCAGTAACCTGCACTTCCCCTCTCCGCTGCCCACTCCGCTGGACCCCGACGAGGCTGGATATCCCAACCTTAGCGGAGGCAGCAGCACCGGCAACCTCCCCGCAGCCATGATGCATCTGGGCATCGGAAACTCACAAGGTTAGTGGGTTTACTATATGTGGCATAAACAGACACATTAATACTTGTACTGGTTTTCACACATGCGTAATCTCATTCACGCACAGTCTAAGACTAAAAAGAGCTTTTGTTTGTGACCGAATCGTTATTCAAGGAGGCTCGTTTGCTGTTAAAGCATCTCCTGGCTTCAGAAGAGCCTGGCTGAACACTCCGGTCTTTGTTTAACGGCACACTGTAGGCTTACACTGTAGGCGCTTTCTGGGGAATGAATGCCATGTGTTTTCTAAAGGGCCACATCCATGCAGAAGACCACAGCTCTCCTCCTCCACCCCCAACCCCCCTTTTTAAATCCATCCGCCATCTGATCGCTCTCTTTGACTTCCATTCTCTTGAGCTTTATTCTTTCCATTCGCTCTCATGTCTGGGAACAGGGTGCGCTGGGATGTTTCTTCTGCCTGTTTCAGCTGTGCTGCTAGCTGATTGGCCGGTCCCCAGAGACACAGCTGACCTTTAACCCCTGAATTGGCTGCTCATAAACGGCTCTTTTCTCTCTCGCTCTCGCTGGTCCAGTAACCTGCAGACAATTGCTCAGTGTCTTTTCTGAGGAGTGGACATCAGGACAGGAGCCGGCCTGCACGCAGTGACTCATAAAGCCATTATTGGTTTATCTCAGTTTCATTAAGGCGGTTTAAGAAGTACTTTTGACCCCTGGAGCTGATTATGTCATGTTTGTTGTCCTCTTAGGGCTGTCATCCTCTCTAAGCAACCCTTCCATCCAGGCATCGCTCACCAACTCTCAGCTGCACTCGTCTCTCAGCAATCCATCAATCCACACGTCTCTGCGTCTGTCCTCGCTGTCCAACCCTCCTCCGACGGGCATGGCAAGTTCACCCAGGAGACGGCCGGCCCCCATTAGTCCCCTCACACTCTCTCCAGGGGGTGATCAGAGGCGAAGCCTGAGCAAGCAGCTCTCCCCGACAATGTCGCCCTCTCTGTCCCCGATCACACAGGTGAGAAAGTGCTCATTAAATCTCCTCTCCCAGCGTTTCATGTTCTCCGGTGGTGTCTTCCTCATCCACAACATTAACTGCTTGCAGCTCTCAAGTGTGCATCTGACATTGTTAGACTTTTCTGGATTGCAAATAAAAAAAAAAGAAAAGAAAAGAAAAGAAAAGAAAAGAAATGTAATTATACACTACCGTTTTTCGCTGTGAATGCTTGAAGGCACACAATCAAATGTTTGTTGATACATCATTAGTCATTAAACCACACAGCACAGACCAATTTTATATATATATATATATATTAGCGTGAGAGAATAGGTAAGGGTCTTCGAATTGCACCCCGCTGATCATTTTTGATGCTGCAATTCTTTGTAACAGATTTCTGTGTTGAGCTCAAATGGTTGCACCGTGTAACACTTCAAATTGGTCTGGACTTTGAGGCACAACCATTTGATTTCAAAGCTGATTTCTCTGCTACAAATGAAACTGCCAAATAGTTCAAACATTCAAGTAGTAGTTGAAATGAAATTTTTTATTCACTTTATGTTCTTTCCTTTAAAAAGAACAATATTATGAAACTGTAACAATAAAAAATAGGTTATCTTATGTATTTAAAATGCAGTTTATATGTGTAATGACTAAGTTGAATTTTCAGCCGCCATTACTCCAATCATTCTTATATGCAGATTTTTCTTATTCTTAAACATTTGAAAGGTGGTGTATGAGCAATTGACGTCTAGACACTGTAGTTAAGTAAAAAATGTTTTTTTTTGTAACATACCAAATCGGAGGCAATTTACAGCAAGAACAGTGGAAGCAAGATTGAAATCAAAATGCAATCTAATTGAAATGGGAATTTTATATCCAGCCTCAGTTATTAATTTTGAAGGAGCTCTTTTCCATACAATGGTTGTTCATAATTACCATGTCTGTCATGCTGCTAAAATGAAAATAAATGCAGTTTAAAAAAGTCAATATACCCTGTGTAGCATTTTCAAAAATCATCTCTTTTGTATGAAACACAATACTGAACCAGATGGTAGTGGCATCTGTAAAACTCAACTCCATCGCTCATGTTTATGTATTTGTGTACTTTTATATATTTTGTGCCCTGTTCTTAGAAATGTGGCAGCTGGTTTGTTGTTCATTTTTGCCAGGAACAGGGCGTACAGTAGCCAAGCTCCCAGTCAAATGATTTTTATGACTCTACCGTTCTCTTCAGGGGGTTGCGTTGGACACCAGCAGCTTGCCGATGGAGCCGCCCCCTCCCTATCCCCTTTACCAGCAGACCCAGCAGCCCCTGCAGCAGCAGCAGCCTCCTCCTCAGTCCCATCCGTCTATGCAGCAGAGCTCCCAGCATCCAGGGGTGCAGCAACGAGCCACCGGTGGCCAGCAGCAGCAACAGCATCACCAGCCTGTGTCCCCGCTGCAGAATGTCCAGCTCGACTTTAATTCCAGCACTGTGAGTTCCCTCCGGGACGTTAGTAGATTCAAGCAGGGATCTGAAGGGAAAGACACTGTTACAGATGCTGTTTATTCTTGGCTGAACAGAAAAACACTAAATCTTGTTTTTGCTCGCAGCACAACAGCATGGGAGCATTTTTCAACGATCCCTTTATGGAGCAGCAGTTTTCTGGACGTCAGTCCAAGTGTTCGTCCTATCAGGTAAATCTAGAAGATCTTTAGGTACACTTTAGGATTCCCAAGCCGATCATGTTTTGCAATGAATATCTTGTGTGTGTTTAAACAGCAGGATCAGTATAATATGTTGGAGAATGTCATGAGCTCTATGGCTGGAGGGTTTGACCCTTCCTCCAACCTCTACTGCTCCCAGACCGCCCTCATGGGCTTGGGTGGTAGCCATGGCAACCTGCAAGACCATCTTCAGATGAGGCCCAACATGCTCTACTCTAATTGTGGAGGAGGAGTGCCCAACATCATCCTTACAGGTGCGGAAGATCAGACAGCAAGTCATTGTGAGTCATCATGAGAATTGAATTTACCCTCATGATCAGCTTTCAAAACACTAAATCAGATTCTTAAAATGAGTTTCATTCATGGGCTGAAAATGGAAATGACAATAACAAGAAAATGTCTGATGATTTTTAGTCGTCCGACAGCTGACTATACAGTGTGTTCCAAACTATTATGCAAACATTAATAGAAAGTGTTTTATTTCTTATATCTCTATCTCTTTAGATAACTGATACCAGTCTCAGACAGGTTTGAGGAGTAGTTTTTTTAGGTAATTGGTGAACCTACTTAAAAAGTTTTTTCCGCATTATTAAAAAGTCATAGTCCTCAAGCAGTATATGTACGTGTATGTTCATCTTCTTGATGAAAAGTATGGTTTAGTGCAACTTCTTGCAAAAGGCGTGAAAACAACTATTATCTTGCAAAAGCTGAACCGAGATTATTTCAAGATCAAAAGATTTTTGAGCAATTTAGAGCGCAGCAGAGCTTGATCAAATAAAGTCTTATAAAGACGCATTTTATTCAAGCAAATTCATTTTATTATTTGGCAAAAAACCTCCACACTGTTAGGCAATCAGACAGGTGTTTGAAGCTGCTGGTGTTTCTCTGTGCTGGCTGGCAGTTGAGCATACCCATAGTTCACAAAGCTCAGGCTTTTCATTTTCAGAAAGGTATTTCTTCCTCCCCGTATTGCGTGAAAACTGTTGTCTTTATTAATAATGTGAAACAACATTCTTCTCGTAGGTGCATAATTGATTACAAGAAGACCTGGCAAATCTCAAACAAACCAGTTATCAAAAAAGACATGAGAAAAAGACTTTATATGAAAGAAATTTAAGTTTGAATATTTATTTTACTAAAATCCTCTTTACAGGTCACTACCAGTGTAGTTTATATACATTTTTTTTTTATTTTCTAAAGCTTGGGGTCATGATAATTTCTTTCAACATTTAAAAAAAAAATAATAATTAGGGCAGCATGTATTTGATTAAAAAAAAAAAAAAAAACAGTAAAAACACTAATATTTTTAACATATTTTAAAATGGAAATGAACAGTTTTTTTTCTGTTGTGTTTTTGTAATTTATTTTTCCATGTATTAAATTCCTGTGAAGGCGAAGCTGAAATTTCAGCTGCCTTTTACTCTTGTGTCGCATGATAATTTTAACCATGAACATTTTGGCATCCCAATTCATTTGTTTTGAGTTTCCCAACACAAGAGGAGTCCAACAGTATGTTAAGACCTCCGTACTGTTTTCCGTTCCATTGCTTATGTAGCGTTTTTTGTTCTGTCTCTCAGACGACTCCAACCCGAGCCTGTCTAAGGACATCAGCAGTGTGTTGTCTGCAGTCCCAGAGTGTTTGGACTCGGAAGGAGTTTTTCCCCTGGAGGATGAACTACGTATTGAGCCTCTCAGTCTGGATGGACTGAGCATGCTCAGTGACCCCGATATGGTCCTCCCTGACCCCTCGGTAGAGGACAGCTTTCGCAGCGACAGACTTTAAAGAGCCACATCATGCATGTATACATACAAGTCCGTGAACATGACGACTAAAGCACAGAACCTATAGCACTCAGACTTCTATAAGCATAAAAAAGATCTTTACATTTTCCCAAACGCAAAGCTCGCGCATAAACACTACACGTTGATGTAAAGTGAATCAGCACGCTTGCATGAGTCACCCAGACGCCGTCTCTCGCCGGCCGCCATTGCTCAGCATGCTCCATCTGCCTCCCAAGACACCTCCGTTCGTCGCTTAACAGATGTGCGAAGCCAATCAGGGCGCTTCACGCGCGCTTTGATTTGTAAAGACAATGAAACAAACAAACATGAACCTGTCGTGCATCTACTCCTTGTGCCGAGTGACAATCAGAACACAGAAGCCATAGCAATGCCAAACCGATGACTGGATCAGGCTGTTGCATTGCTGGTCTATTTCGAAGCCATGCAACCAAAAGAATGTGCTTGTTTTACACCTTGCTTTTGGATGTTATTAGAAGGTCACAGCGGCTTTCGGTGACATTTCGATGGCAGCCCAAAGGATAGGGGCGGTCCTGAATGCGGAGACGGTGAGAAGACGATGATAATATGATGTGTTACGGAACAGAAGGAGTCGACAGCCGGCCTAATACCAGCCCATATTGATGCACCAAATGCTGTGATACGAGACACCAGCAGGATGGGTTGAGCTTTCCCCCCTCGCCACGCCACCAGAACTCTTTTTTTTCAGTACAGAAACAGAACATGTTCGGTATCCTGAACCGTCTGGTTCGTAGCAGACTAAATTAACCAGCAGTCTCTGGTGTCACTGCCTGAAGCTTGAAGCATGCCCTAAGCTAACCGCATGATAACGCTGTGGTTTTCTGACCAATCAGCGATCACTTTGCTGGCACGTGGGTGAGCCAAAGCCGCTCGTACACGCTCAGTCCGTCCTTCAGAATGTGGCCAGTCTCCCTTACTCAAGTGACAGAATTCAATGAATCACGCCTCTCCTCCTGCGCAGTCACGTACTATCGAAAGAGGAGTGTATATGATGTGTACAGAGCGTTATTTTGCATATTTTTTGTATAAAAGGAAAAAAGATAAAAGAGAGCTTTGCCACACACACATATATATATATATATATATATATATATATATATATATATATATATATATATATATATATATATATATATATATATATATATATATATATATATATATGCCTCACAATTTTCTGTCTGACTAGAATGTATTTTTGAAACAGAAAAAGGGCAAACTGTTTACAAAGATAAAGTTTAAGAACTACGAATTGTGAGTAGGCGCTGAAATTTTTATGATCTTTGGTATAAATCTAAAAGAAAAACCTTTGTATTTTGCTGATATTGATCCAGTCCATAGTTAGCGAATAGAAGCTTTGGCTATGCAGATCTTTAGCACAGGACTGTCTCAGATGGCTGGAACAATCTAGACCATAAAAAGGAACTATTTTACTTGTATATTTACTATATCTTTGTGCGTATTTCAGATTTTATACAGACTTGTAATGCGGCTTCTGATATGTCAGTTGTATTTGTACTTGTTTAATCTGTTCATGTTCTCTCCCTTCGAACTTTTGTTGTGGACGTCTTCTTTTGTGAACGTTTGTTGTGATGGTATTTCCCACCGTTGTTCAGCATGGGCCCTCTCTCTGCAGCTCTGATCTTTTTGAGGGGTTTTTACGGGGACAAAAAAAAAAAAACTTTGGGATTTTTATAATGTCATTAAGAGGTGTGATTTGTGGACGTGGAACGCGTATCATTGTTATTGCTCATGTTGAAGTTTGCACTGATCTGAACAAAATCGATCTTTTGGTTTTAAGCAGTAGTTTTGTTTTTTGTTTTTTTTGCAATGATGCGAAGATGTTGGCTCTTTTTTTTTTTTTTTTTTTTTGTGGACTTTTCCGCATGTCACGCATGTGAGGACTTTGAAATGAATGCAGTATATTTTGTGAATTTCTAGATTCAAATGACCAAATATTTTGAGATGAAGAAAGATATCTAAATATAGCTCAGGAATGTATTTTTTCCCCCACCATATCGTGAGTGGTTTTATGTCCATCTCTTGCCTCTTGACTGCCAGATCCGGGCAAAATGTTGCCAGATTCCCAGAGAAACTGTTATAACCGAGATCCAGAGACCCAAAACACACTCTTCTCTCTGTGTTGTTATCTGTGTAGCTTTCTATTCCACTTCTGGAGGTTGGTAATAGAAAACAATAACAATGTTATATGTGTGCCATGTCCACAATATTTTGTTTTGTTTTGTTTTTGCCATGTATTCATGCATTCATCCAGGTCATTTTAGAGTTTTGAGTTCAAAACCATTCTTCTTCTTTCTTTTTTTTTGAGTCAAATCAATCAAGTCGCTTTTACTAAAATTCTAATTCTATTTGTTTTGCATTGTTCATTGTGGTCCAAGTAGGCGAGAAGAGAGGATGATTGACACAAGCAGAGATGTAAGGTGTGGTGACATTAGCAACATTTCATGGGTAAAAGGGTCTATATCCCTCTATGAAGCACGAAAGTCACTTTCAAACCAAGCATTTTTCTGTTGGGCAGTGCGGGGAATCTGCGTGACCAACTGCGAAATCTACTTTTGCCGAAAATTCCCGAATGCTCACATTTCTTTTGAAATGACTTAATTTAGCCTAAGAAAATTAGCCAAACAACGTAATCGTGACCGCACCTTTTTAAACTTCTGTATTGAAGTTTTGATAAATCTGCTCCCCCCATGCACAAAAGGCTTTTGCCCCTGCAGCTGCAGTCTCTTAGTTTTGTACCGGCGTTCTTTAGTTCTAAAAGAACCTGTTTATGAGTGAAGCAGACGGAAGTGTTGCACTGTCGAGCATGTTTGGCTGCATTCTGTTTCTGCTGAAAAAGTGTGCGTCTTTTTATGTAACTAGCATCTTTTTATTGTTTCTCATTCTGTCATCTTCTCGGTTAACAATGAGCTTTTTCGTGAATATTAACAGTGGCATCACATCTTAAGATGAAACGGTCTGATGGTTTGTTTTCATCACTCATTCTCTCTCTGGGAGGTGTTTTTAATCTTTTCCTGCCTTATTCTTGCTCTTGACCACTC
The DNA here is from genome assembly GCF_018831695.1 of Puntigrus tetrazona. Taxonomy (NCBI): domain Eukaryota; kingdom Metazoa; phylum Chordata; class Actinopteri; order Cypriniformes; family Cyprinidae; genus Puntigrus; species Puntigrus tetrazona. The sequence goes on along the minus strand of NC_056705.1, from coordinate 27,916,082 downwards.
GCTGTCCCTCTTGAGTGTACTGTGATACTTTTCATTTTATTTTTTTATTTTTTTCCATTTCCAGGCCCTGTGCTCTAATGGCAAAAAAGGTGTTTATTGGCTTTTTTTATGTAGTCTTCATAATAAGATTGTAGTTATGTTTCTTCTGTTTATAGAAGGAATTCATTTTTCTTATTATGTTTTTGTTGTCTTTTTTTTGTCACCTTTTAAGAAAATGTACAGTTATATTATTTAAAATATTTTCTTGTCCACTAGTGTTACTTCCTTTTTTTTTTTTTTTTTGTAATATGCCATATTAAAATCTTTCTTTTTCTGATATTACAGATTTACTAAACCAGAGGTTTTTAATCCTAAACCTAGTTACCCACAGCGGCGCGTATATTCTTCAGATCTTTCTTGTTTAACACCTCTGATTACAATTATTAGAAGAGATCTGTGAGAGATTTACAGAATATGCACTGCTTTGTGTTTCCAGAACCCAGATTGAAAACCTCTGTACTACACCACAAGGCTTTGGTTTGTGAAGTATGTTATAGTGCTTTCCTTTGATTTAATATAAACAAATAAAACTCTTTACTGGCTCAGACATCTGCTGTGGATTGTTTTTTTCTTTTCGTCTGACGTCAACTTTCTGGTGTCAGCCATTTTCTCTTCACTTGATGTCTTTTTATGCTCAACCACTAGATGGAGGCAGCAAGACATTTCTGATAAAATGCTGAGAAATGACTTGAAAGACTGCAGTTTTGCACTTGAAGATCAGATGTGTGTGTGTGTTTGTGTGTGTGTGTGTGTGTGTGTGTGTGTGTGTGTTATGTACACACACACACACACATTTTATATATTTATATTAGACCGACAGACAGACATCACTCTCTTGCTTTCCAAAGCATACTTTGAAAAGTATGCTTTTCACTGTAGAAACAAAAACTGAAGACATTTTTGTAAAGACTGCACTGTTAAACTCTGAAACCCCTAAAAAACACTAAGCATGAAGGTTTGAATTCCTATGCATTCAGATGAAATCCTATCTGCTTTGATCTAGTTGATCTACTAGCCTCTGGTATCTGGTAATCCATAGCATGACACCGTTAGATATTATACAGTGCTGGTACAAACCGCTGTGGGCCGGTCCTGTGTAGATGTTTTTATAAGGTGTGAACAATCTGTCTGGTTCAAACGCAGCAAAGCGTGTAACATGCCTCAGATATGTGGAGAGATGCCCTGGCAAGCCTTTCATTACTGCGATACAGTACTCCCGATAATGGATTTTAAAACACAGGTAAGCTTAGTAATAACATGTTGGACAGCAGTGAGAGGAAGAACACGATAAGAGCACGCTAATCTCTTTCACCGCTGGAATTCACATAAACTCTCAAAAGCCAGCTATCGCTTCCTCCACTCCTGTTTACTCAATTTTCTTTCATTTCTGTTTCTTAATTAAAAGGATGTCTAGATACTGCGGTCAGAACAAACCGTTCTCATCTGTGACCTTTTAATAGTTTGTTTATAAGAAAAAAAAAAATCCCTCCTTTTTGTAAAGTTGGTATGTTTGTTTTGGGGGTTTCCACTGAGCTTGTTCCCTCTGGCTGGATGTTAGCTGACGTGTAGGTAGCAATTACATTATATAAGTTTTAAAACATAAAGCATTTATTATAAAATTAAACATTTTTAATTATTAAAGTTTTAGAAGGTAGACATGATTAACAAACACTGGATGATGTGTGTGACACAGAGAACCTAACAAAAGAGTGAACTGTATAAACCCTCCCAGGTGATTGCAGTCAATAGCAAAAAGCTAAAGAAAACCTAAATATAGTCCAAGTACTGGATGTCAGTGTATAATGTTGGACTCAAATGTTGCACATATGTAAAACTTTTGGTTAAATTGGAGAGAAATGTAACTTTGGTTATTTGACTTCTTAAATAGAAAGGGATTTCACTTCTTAAATAGAAAGGGATTTCAAACGAGTGTATTTTTCAGTAAAGGAATGAGATTGAAATTGATTGTTTTTTTTTCCCCCAGGATGTTGGATACCATTTTTTTTCCATGTCTCTTCTTAGTTGAATAATGGCTGATTTTGTTATTTTCAAGTTGTTTTGTTATTATTTAGGAAGGATGCCGGCAGCTCCCTGACCTCTGACCTCAGCTGAATGTGATGATGGGCACACACACACATCTGCTCAGAGTCTTTCAGTTTCATATTCTGGTGAATGAAATCTAAGCAGCTTGAAATCACACATTCAAAGTAACCAGACTCTTTTCGTTCTCAGTAACTCTTATTATATTTTGTTTTTGTAGATAACCACTCGCACCTCAACCCTCACTGGGCTTGTTAAATGAGCTCGAACCCTCGGGATGTGTGCTGTAGAGATTCAGCTGAGCTCTTTTACTCACTAATTGCTTTGCCTCGTCCTGCTCTCAGCTCTCTGCACTTTATCCTCAAGAGCCATGTTTCTTTTTTGCACTCATTTCTGATAATTCTTGCTAAATTTGTGCTGCCTCAAGTGTCTTATTACTTTTCTGGTTTATTAGACATCAAGTATTATAAAGCTAAATGTGATGTGAATATTACTGATATGGATTAAACTATCATTATCAATAACAATGCTGTATGTTAGATTATTGATCCAAGAAACTGAAACCAGTAATACTTTCATGTGTCCTAAAAACAATGAAACTTAAACACTGGCCAATTTAGTGTTGGAGGTTTGATGGTTAAATTTGACCAGCCTGGTGATCTTGCGCTGTGGACAATGTGAAACATGCATTGTTCTCTAATGAGTGCACCTTCGCTGTCTTTCCCACATCTGGGAGACTTACGGTGTGGAGAAGAACCAAAGAAGTGTCCCACCCAGAGTGTTGCTTGTCCAGAGTTAAGCATGGAGGTGGATCAGTGATGTTTTGGGCTGTAATATCATGGCATTCCTTAGTCCCAATACTGCTAGATGGGCACCAAGAACTGCCGAACCATTCTGGAGGACCTTGTGCACCCATTGGTTCAAACACTGTATCCTAAAGGCGGTGTCTTGTATCAGGATGATAATGCACTACTACACACAGCAAGACTGGTGACAGAGTGGTTTAATGGACATGAAAGTGAAGTTGAACATCTCCCATGGCCTGCACAGTCACCAGAACTAAGCATTATTGAGCAACTTTGGGTTGTTTTGGAGGAGCGAGTCAGGAAACGTTTTCCTCCATCAGCATCACGTAGAGACCCGGCCGCTATTCTGCAAGAAGAATGTCTCAAAATCCCTCTGGCCGCTGTGCAGGACTTATATCTGTCATTGCCAAGACCAACTGATGCTGTATTGGCCGCAAAAGGAGCCCTTACACCATACTTGTATCACCAAAATTGTTCTATCTCTCTTGCTTCATACAAAACCAACTGATGCCATCTTCCAAATGTAAATGACCTTAGAGATCTCCACTACTAATATTCCTGTATTATTGTTGCAGTTTTTAGCTTGTTGCTAGGCTGACCATTTTGTACATTGTAACGGACAATTTATTTTTATTAGAAGCTTATCTGTAGTAGATGCAAAGAAGATTATAAAATAATTCTAAATTAATATTGCATTTCTCCATAATTATTTATTTGTTAAATAGATATGTAGGGTAATAGGAAGTCTGTCATCACAAAATTAACATTGATAAGGTTATCAGAAACTCTGTAAGTCTCTTACAAACCTCTTTATTTCCGAGTGACAGTGTGCTCTGTTTCATCGTTGGCATAATTCAACTTTGAAGTGACTTTTCTGCATCACTGACTTTAAGGACGTTTGATCATGTCTGATTATTCAGTCCGACCAGTCTAATTTTGTCTAACTTGTTGCAGGGCCCCTGAAATCAGTTTTTTTCCCCCCTGATGAATGTCTTGTCCTTGTTAGAAGTCTGGGAGGTAAGTAAGCAAGACCTGATTTACGGTTACTTCCCGGACACACTGCAGGTTTCGTCATTCATTTGCCACCCAGTATTATAAACAAAGGGGCGAGAGCCTTTTCCACAGGTCGTTCAGAATCACTGTGTGTGGACATGACTTCTATTTCATTCTGAATGTGTCTGTGACCGTTAGCTAAACATAAACATACAGTAACAACAGCAAGTCCGTCAATAACTTTCTCCAGGGATTTTTTTCAAACACCAACGCTCACTAGAATAAATTTAGCACATAGTCGCCTGGCTGCTTCTTGGATTACAACGTATTGGCTTAGTGGTAACAGAAATAGCCAACACTGATGTTGGATCAGTTAACCACCCCAAAAATAATGCGCTATATCAACTTTGGATGATAAATACTTAATTTAGGAAATGACATTGGTGGGAAATAAATGTAAAAATTCTTTGAAAATTAAATTGAGAGATTACTTTCCTATGATAACCAATCTAAGTCTCTTAAAGAACCCAACTTTTTTTGGTTCGTCAAATTGTGGAGGTCCACTTAACTCTATGCCAGCTACCGCTAGGATTGTTATTTGTATGTTATGACAAAACAGGCAGATTTAACCCATTAGTGTGATTAAGCTCCAGCTGAAGTGACGGCCATGCTAACAGAAGATTGTCTCACACGAACGTGTCTACTGACACAAACACTGACACTGTGTAATCACCCTGTGTTGAGTCAGAGCACAGCTGTGTTTAAACACATTGTGTTTTATGAAGCTACTTAGAAGCAGTTTATTCACCCCAATCTCCTCTGGTCCCCTTCCTTTCCTGTATCTCTGTGTTTCCCAAGGACCCCATTAAGCAAATGGTCGGAAAGGCTGGACTTGCGTTTATTTGTCCTAGAGTGTTATCAGTAAATCTCTGCAGAAGGATGCCTGATAAAGTGATAGAATCAAGGAGGGGAACTCCATATTTTATCACGACAACTCTCGGGACGTGGTTTGCACAGCTATGCTACTGTGAGCGTGCAGCCATGACGCTGCTGCCAAATAGCATACGTGAAATTAGCCATAGCACATCTAGACAGGTGGAGCTAGGGAGGTGAAGGTTCATACGTACACTCACAAACTTCCCTTCTCTAATTCCATGGAAGTGCATTCTGCTTTGTCGGGTTTATAAGATTATATGGACAGACTCAGCCCTTAGATTTTAACTGAGAAAACCAATCCACAAATGAGTATGCTTCAGGCTGCTCCATATACCACGAAGCACCACAACTGTGACGATAAGGCAAATGACGTTTAATTTATCCCAGCACACACAACAAAATTAATTATAAAAATAATTATAAAAAGACAACAAAATGGTCACTTCCTGATAAACTGGCACTAAATATCACTAATAAAAGTGGGAGAAGCCACTGAATATATTTATTTTCATATATCATTTTCACTTTATGCTCTTGTGCACATACATTTTTTGGTGTACATGGAGGAATCAAGTTAAAAGTCAAAATCCACCTCAAGCTAATTTTTTTGCAAACTACGTTTTTTATTAATTTCTGATGTGATACATCAAAATGCACATTTAAGCAGGGTGATGGGATCGTAGCTAATGTCATTGTTTATTGCAGCGGTTCTCACTACGTGTTTTATGCCTGCAAGAAAAATTCAATTTGTTGTTTTTGTTTTCAATTTGTTGCTTCATTCTTGCCTTCCACACTCATTTACTGTCATGGTGTTTGTGCACATTTCTGGATGAGATGGGAAAAAAAAACCTCTCACACATCTGCTGCCCTCTGGGCTTTCACACTGTGAGATTATTCCAGCTACTAAGCAGCTGTTCTATATTTTAACCTTTAGCTGATGATCCTCTGAGATTTCGTTCCAAATCACTCAGCTATTTACATCTTGATGAGCAGAGCCTCGTACGAAATACCTCCCGGGTCAAAATAGTTGACGTGCTTGTTAATTTTCCTATTAAACTCAATTTGAGTCAGAACATTGTTTGGTGTAAGTGTTCTCTGAGCTAAAAGATGTCATGAAACGATCTGTCAACACACGATTAGTGGTTTTGGGTTCCTCTACTAGGAATGAAGCATGCCTTCTTGCAGTGCCTTGTTTGTAAAGCTTAAACATCATGTATTCTCAGATGGAATAACAGGGAAAACAGCTGGCTATATATAATATTAGTAGTTGTTACCTGTCAACCATTCGCTACATCTGGCGTAAAACAACAGGAGGGAGTCCTCCTCCAGAGACTTGTTATCATTACTAAAACTCTCAAACATTTGTACTATCTGGCTCTCAAGGCCTTTCCCGAAAGAGCCCTCACCATGCAGTCATTCCACTCTCGCATACCTAGTAACTGCACACAGGGAATGGATTCATTTGCACTGTGGGATACATCACCACTGCCACTAATAAACAGCATGCAAGTTGAAGGCTGGTCAGGTTGCCAGGGCAACTATTAAACTTTGCACTTGCCGAATGCAGAAGAGGTGTGTACGGATACATCTTCATCAAGAGAGAACGTGTAAACTAGCTGCTGTTTGTATATCACACACGGCGATCATGTATACGTTTGCACGCGATGCTTGTATATGGAGTGATTTATGTGTTTAGGTGTCTCTTCCTTAGCCTTTTAGTACCTCCCCAGTTCTGGAAATGAATTGTGAGTGGTTTTATGGTTTCCAGAGCAAATATATTTAAGATATATCGCACAAACAGATTACTACAGTGCCGCTGAAATTCAGACTGGCAGCACATCCATAAATGTTATTGTTTTATACAACAAACGTAGACAAAAAGTCTATTTTTGCTACACAGACACGGAAAGCTGGGCTCCTTTCTAAATCTTCTAATCAGCTGAATGTATGACGTTGTGACTGAAATCATGTACTGAGGAGGTACTAACGTCACAACCGTGCAAATGTATGTAGTTTGAATGATATCCAGATATGGACTTCCCCACATGCTCTGTGTTTTCCCCTGTGACCTGGTTTCTGTCTTCTGTTGATTTGTTCATTATGTTCAGGTGTGTCTTGTTAATTATCTTCAGTTACCTTCCCCATATAAGTTGCATTCTGCTCTTTAGCCTTCGTCCGTTCTCCTTCCGTATTATGTAGTGTGTTTACCTGTTCTCCTGAATTACTGTGATTATAATTGAGCTCTTTTGTCTTTGTGTGTTCGGAGATACACCAACCGAGACAAATATATACTACATTCGTGACCTAAGAGTGCCAGATACAAGCTGATTGGTTCGTGTTCCAATGCAGCTTACTATCTTGATATTTATATAGCTGGCTAAAAACCCTCCACCGTCCCCAGCTCCACCTGTGTAGATCAGCTTTGGGTTATTTTTTGTATGCTTTTTGTTCATCGGCAGTAAATAATCGCACCACCGTGGCCACATGCATTGGTAGAAGTTCCTGTACTTGCTTGCAACAGCAGCAAAAACCAACAGCAGCAGAGCAACCTATTCCACTGAGACCAAATACATCCACATTATCATATCTATCACCATGCTAAAATCTTTCAAGAGTTATTATGATTAAACCAATTGGTTGAATAAATTATTCAATGACTCGCTTTGGTAACTACTGGTGAAATGTCTTAACATGCAGAAAGACTATTATGACCTCGTATACTTTTATTTGCTTCGCAACGTGAGAAAGAGATGTTGGTGCAATGTATGGAGGATTCTGTTGGCAAAATCACACGAGCACAGCTGTCAGTGTCAGGTTTACAGGGATTACAGTCACAGACATGTTGATTCCCTGCCTGTTAGCCACACAGGCTTGGAACATTGTCTTTCCCAGGTTTTTTATTCCTTTGCATTATGGTTAATAAAGATTTTTATAGTCTATTTGAGTGACCAGCAGGTGGTTGTTGATGGAGTTATATAACCTGGAGAAATTAATAAAATGAAAGTATCTGAAAGTATATGCACAAGAGAAATGTGGTCTGTTCGCTGCAGCATCTGCTATCATTAAAGACACCACTGGGACTGCTTGTCAAAAACGCTACATATTCAGTTGTCAAGAAACATGTTGAAAAGTGTGTGTCATATCAATGAAAGACTATCTTTGACTATCCAAATCTGTATGCTTGAATGCAATTAATTGTTATCTATTTAATAATGCCGACTGGGATCTTTGTACATAAGGTGCTTAGAGGGAATCAATACTTTCCTCACGCTTACGTTTTTCCAAACCTGCGTTAATTCTGTTGAACGCAACCGAAGATATTTTGTAGATGTTCTTAATCAAAATATCAACAGAAGTTCATACAGGATTGGAACAGCTTCAGGATGAGGAAATCATGACAAATGCAATGTAAATGTTGAGCGGACTATCCCTTTAAATAGTTGTGAATCAGAGGTTGACTATGTTCATTGAGAAGCATAAAGATGTGGTACACTTGCTAAAGACATTTCTCTGCAAGCTGGAACTTGCCATTCGAGGCTCTGGGGCACTTAAACAATCATCATGCTCCGGTAAAGTGCTTAGTAGAGTTAGAATTGCTTTCTTTTTTTTTTTATCAAAGGACATAGAGACAAGAGACATAACAACGCCTGGGTCTGTGGTTTGTATGTGATGATCCATTGCAGTTGATAGCAGTTATTTTAGGGACTGTTTCCATGGTCATGGTTGGGGTCTGCAGGAGAGCTCAATATAACTTCAGCCACTTGTTGAGCGGTGGCCTGTCATTGTCGTGATATTTCTAAACATCTTCATTGGCTAGAAAACAGTGACAAATCCATTTATATTTTACACGAATGCACATTAAGCCTCCTAACAAGCAAATTCCAACCAATCACTGTTCACTAATTTCCATTCATTTGTATCATATCTGTCTTTTGTCATCCACTTCAGGAGGAACGTATCAAACTAAATGCATGCAACGACACAGGTTGTCTCAGAATTATGTTTTGACGTAACAGAGAAATCATTTTTGACAAACCGAAGCAACAGCAAAGCACTTTCCTTGCACCCAGATAACAATAACACCTAAACATATTCTATTTAAAAAGCCTATCAGTGCCAGCAGTGCCAAAAACACAATCTGGCATCCACAAGAGGAGCCTCAACAGATTGAGCCTTGAAAATGACCTATAGAAAATCCATTCAACAAAGTCAATCCCTCTGGAAGCTGGTTTCTAATTCGTACTAATGGCATGCACATCTTTCAACTGATTTCAGCTTTCTGTAACTTAAGGCTTACAATGCAGGGACAATTTAGTACATGCACGAACTACAGCTACAGGAGCATTTACAATCTGGATTGGGCAACATTCCGCTTAAGAGGGGCGTGTTTACTAGTTTTTCATCGGAATGCAGGCACACACTGGGCTGAGCTTCAGGTGAACGCGGCGGCACGCAATGCTGCGGCTCTCATTCACATCAATACAAGCTCGGGCTTAGTTCGCCGCGGACGATGCTTTCTGACAGGTACCTCGCTGCTACTTCACCACGCGAGCTGCGTTTACACGTGTTTTGCTTGTGATCGTAAATAAGATTTACAGAGGATGCTCATAGCTTATAACGAAACAGGCTACTTTAAAAAATAGTTCGTTGTGATGAGCATCCTCTTAACTTGCCACAATAATTTATGTCATTTCTAATCAGTTTAAACTAACTTTAGTAATTAAAAAAAATAATAATTATCACTGCGATGTCACTTAAATTGATTTAAGACAGCAATATTAATATTATTTAACGGGTCTATTGTATATCGTGCTAATATATAGAATGTTTTTCACATTATAATTAGATATAATAATAATAATAAAAAAGTATTATTGTTGTTGTTGTTAACAGAAACATGCATGTGTTTTATGAATGACGCACAACGTTTGTGCAACGATAAAATAAGGGCAAACGCAATATTATATGTCTCCTCAGATGATTCAGTAATTCTGAAAGTGAATGTGAAATCTACAGGAGGACCGAGTGTCCTGACCGAAGAGCCGTTAGTTTCTCTCAAGGAGAACGGATGTTGTTTGTGAGTGAGAGGCTCAGGTGAAGTGCACAGAAAGCCACCTGAAGACAGAAGAGCTTCTCCTCGTGAGATCGGACCCTGGACACTGATTCGGTTCGTCCTGAGAAACGGCACCTTGAAAAAGTGAGGAGGGCTTTAAGTAACGCAAACGAGCGGAGAGGATGTGAAGTGGTCAATAGGCTATTTATTTAACGATTCATTTTTACTCAGGATTATGTAGGATTCGTTCAGGTTACCCTCTTTGGGAAAAGTTCAGGAAAAGTCCCAGCGGAGGAAACGCTCGTAAAGCATGGATGCAGTTAGGTTTCCCGACTTTTTTGAGGATAAAAACAATCGGGATCGCACACCTCGTGGTCTTTACTTCATCAGATGAGTCCAGTTTCAGATCTCAAGAAGTTATTTTGTGACACCTGACGAAGACCTAAAATGCAGAAGGCAAACAACAGGTATGTGCTTTTCCTTTACTTGTGCGTGGAAACACGTTGATGATTTGATTGAATTGCTGAACGCAAGATGGAAAAGAACAAAGAAGGCAACCTGGATTAGAATCAAGTTTATTCAAGTTTATCTCTTTAGTCGAGGCTATGACGTAATGATCAAAAAATACAGTAAAAATTCACCACTTCTATAACAAATACGTTTTCATCTCTAAATTAAAATCAAAATTATTTGATTCTTACCTTTTAATTTCAGTTTAAAAGCACCAAAACATGGGAAACTATTTTGTGTCATGTGACAGGAAAACATGTATATATATATATATATATATATATATATATATATATATATATATATATATATATATATATATATATATATATATATATATATATATATATATATATATATATATATATATATATATATATATATATATATATATAAATGTATTTCAGATATATTCAGTGTATCAACATATTATGCTTTATTTGTTGCAATTTATTTATTCAAAACCAAATTTTATTTTAGTCACATATACTTTGAAATGTCTATTATTTTTTCCCAAATTTTTATTATCATTGTCTCTGAAAACTCACTATGCTGGTTGCTTTTAAATGTTTTAAATAATATTTTATTAAAAATAATAATGAAAAGCAATTTATAATGAAAAATAATGAAAGGAAATGTGCTGATGATAGCTGCAACATCGTTAATAAAAAGAATATTTTTTTCTATTTATTTTTGTATTGTTGGTGGATTTTTTTTTTTACTAGAATTTTTACTAGAATTCTTGGTTATGGAAGGAACATTTTGCTAAAAAAATGGTCCCACATCCAGGAAACAGCTGTTTAATCTAATCTTTGAGAGGAGAACAGTTTACTGTTCACATAAACTTGAGGTGCTTCGGCATGACCCATAAACAAATTTACGACTCCAGTTAAGTTCAGATTTAGCACTTTGTGGTTCATCTGCCAGAAACCCCATGGTTGCAGACCCATTCGAGGTTTATTTTATGTGGCTTTAACTGTAAAACATATATATTTAGAATTTAAAGCATTATTAATTAAAATTAAAGTCATATTGTTGTTGTGTTTTTTAACACATTGTCATGAGAGGCACAAGTTTTATGTTCTTACCTGAAGGCTATAGCAGTCAAAACCATCAAAATGAACATCATTATTGCCTTTTAACTACAGACCTCTTGACCCTTGACGATAAACTAAGCTTTATTATGCTAAACTGTTATAAAACTTGTGCAGTTTTTTCAGATTATGCTCTAATTATTATGCATCACTTTGATCCTGTTTATTCACAATGATTAGAGATGCACATCTTATCAGAGAAGATGTATTTCATCATATTACCCTTCTAATGCAGTTCTTCATGGGAGTGTATTGTTTATAATTGACCAGTGTCCATTCTGGGTTGCTATTAAAATAAGCCTCTTAGCCCATAAGCACATGTCCAGAGACGATTAGGAAGAGGAAGGATGTTTGTACACAAATCTATGATGTAGAAAGGAATATTGTGGTGTGTTTACACGAGTTTTCTCTATTAAACTTCTCGTATTTCTAATTCATAGGCATTGCAACCATTTAAAAGAAGACAGTTGGGCTTTAGAAAAGCTGTAAAGAGTTTCTGAGAATCTGCTCTTTGATGAATCAGACGTTGTGTGGTCTCTTAGTATTCTGACCTCACTGATGGGAGTCAGACTCATAGTCGAAAAATGCATGTAAACATGTTTTCTCAGTGGTGGTGATTTCTCAATGTATAGGACACACTATCACTATTTGTTGTGATTAATCAAGAGTCTTTGATGCAAACACACACACACACACACACACAATGAGCACTGAAATCCAGGCTCCATTTTAAAGTCAAATGGGGTGGTGTGTAACACTTTGACTTACATGATTTATTTTCTCTGTCTCCAGGAAGCTGTCTCTGTGCCAGACCCTCGCCCTCATAACACTGATGTTGTCTCCAGGATGCCTGTCCTCTCTGCCTGTAAGATGGTCCCTATTACATTATCCTTCAGTTTGTAGACTGTTTGCAACAGTAACTTTACAGTCCTGTCAGGCAGTTAAACTGAATTTTTGAGGACAAGCTTGAACAGTCAGTTGGGAATGCTCAGATTGGCAAGGCTCGCTGCCAGGGTTTTGCTCACTTTAACTAGAGTGTTGTCTTTCCCGTTGATTGCCAAGAGCCGAGCTTAATCAGAGCAACCCGGGCAGGATCACCTTGGGGGGATTCAGAGACTGGGTTGCCACCCTGTATTGTTTTGGAATTGCTGTTTATACACAGTGCAGAAGTGATAAGTTAAGAAGAACATGACATTTGGCTTACGCTCTCTCTTTAACCTTTGAGAGGGTTGTTCACCTAAAAATGAATAATTCTGTCCTTGTTGCTCCCTCTTATGTCATTCCAAACCTGTATAATTTTTGTTCAACTTTGATAAACTAATTAAGATGTTTTCAAAGAAACCTGGGAATATTTTGTCCTACAGTCGCGCAAAACACCAAAAAGATCATATTTAAAGGTCTTTATGTATAAAATATAGGTTTTGTACTGCCATCAACAGTTTAATAAAGCACTTTAAACATTGAAGGGATTGTTACATTCTTGAGTGTGGAAAAAGGTTGTTTGGATTTTAAAATGTTCTTCACACTTCTTTTAAAAACGGTTAAAAGGGTCATTGATGAACCATGGTTTTTCTATGGAATTGCTGTGAAACCCCTGGAAGCTTTATTGTTAAGGATGCGTTGATCAGTATTTATATGAATAAAAGGATTATTGATTCATAATTGATTACTACAATGTTCACGAAAGCGTCAAAGTTTTTGTGGAATTAATTCTTAAGTGGAGGGACAGAACTTTCTCAGCTTTGATTAAAACATCTTATCATCTTCCCATATTATGGATTATGTAAGGTCAAATTTTTGGTTTTAGATTATGCATGCAAGGTCAAAACATTTACTTTTTCTTATAATATTAATTTATTTTTACATTATTTGCTCAATAACTCCCAAATTATACATTCAATTATTCGTTGTTTTATTTAGCGTGACGCTAATCTGCAGTGATTGGTCCTATTGGTAAATGTAATTTAAAGCAGTGTTTGTGATTGTGAGCAGCGCTGCTTTGTGTACAGCCGTCACCAGGGAATCTAATTGTCATGCTCCAAAAGCGGCACCTAATAGCAACAAGTGAAACGGCTTGGGATCCATTTTGTAAACGAGGCATTTCAATGATTCAGAGTCAACTCTTTCTTTTGAGAAACGGTAACTTTATACATGATGCACTTTCAGATTTAAAACTTTGCAGCATGTTTTCATTCACTGTGTTACACCATGCATGAAAGGTCATTTTTTTTAAGTTTTATGGGTTTGGAAAGACATGAGGGTGAGTGAATGATGACAGAATTTTCATTTTTGGGTGAACTATCCCTTTACGTTTCACTGGTAGTTATAGCTTGCATGCACTACTCAGCCTTTGGTACCTTCTGGACCTCACCCAGTCAGTTTCCCTCCCAAGATCCAAGCCAGGTCTTGTCCACCAGTCATTATCATCTTCATTCCACTGGAATGACTTTTACATCTCCTTAAAAAAACATAAACAAGACCTATCGACAGGAGGCCAAAAAGTTCATTTCAGACTTATGAATTTCCAAAATTTCTTTCCAAGAACACACAAGTCAACTTTTTAAAAACGTGCCTTTGGGGGTACGCTGGTGTTCTAAAGGTGAAAGGTCGATTTCATTAATCCGCCTAGCCCACGGGCCCCATGACAGACTGTCATCAACACTAATTTGAGTCTTTGCTACAGTAATGAGGGCAGTTCCAGGTCAGTCTGGTATTGAAGATGATGGACGTCAGTCATAAAGCACTATTGTGTCTGTGAGAGTGCAGTCATCAGTCTTTTTAACCCTCACAGCTGGACATCCTCACTCATTACCTAACCTCTATTCACCACAGGTCTCTAGGCTAAATAAGTTCAGGAGATTCTGACATTTCTTCCTGTAATGATAACCTTATTAAATGATTCCAACCGAGCCATTTTTTGATTTGGAAGGGTTAATCAATCTCAGGAACCGGTACAAAGCTCTGCACCAAAAAGCAGTCATATATGAGCCAGTAAAACATCCCTTTAGGGGTCAAACTTTGGAATGCAAGTTCAATGCTCTGTTTGTACGCTGAGACCTTTTCATTTTGTTACAACGTGTTTACACGCCTCATGTGACTTTCTGAGTTGCTCAAATTAGATTTACGTGATACCGTGGATGAATATTATTTTAGCAACACAAACAGCTGCTCTGTGCGAAGTTGTTAAACATGATAAAAGCTGAAAAACAAGCTCCCCACGCCTACTTTACATTTAGTAGAATGCACACACCTTGAGGAGATGTTGGGCCTAAGGCAACCCATGGAAGCTCCTCACTCTTCACGGGCTGTTACTGCCTGTTTGTCTCGGATCAAAGCCAGCAGCGGATCTAAGAATGACAGAGTAATGTTATCCTTGAAGACGATTAGCGGTGGTCTGATAGGAATACCACTTGTGTAATGGAGGCTGTGTGTAATAGAGCTGATGTGGCGTCCTCAGTCGAGCACCTGAGGAACACTCAAACACTTCCACAAATGTCAAGTGCAGTCTAGCATAGCCCACGAGCAGGAAATGTTTTGGTGGCCTCTCATATCACGTAGCTTGAGCACTAGCGTGTAGGATTCCTTCGCTTTAGTGCTTAACATACATCAGATGACTTCCTCTCCGAATATATTTGACATGCTGTTGTTCTGTATGTATGTATGGGCCTGCAAAAACCATCTCAGTTTATCGACTGTCTCTCTTTGTTGTTGTTCTGTGAGGGACCACAGATGCATAGCCAAATACATTTCATGAACGATTGGGCCCCGTGGGGCGGCTGGTCCGCGTGTTCACGCTCCTGTGGGGGAGGGGCCTCTGTCCGTACACGCACCTGTATCACCAGGTAAAGCACGGCCTTTGCTTAACTATTTTTAATAATGCTATCCAAAGTACGTTTACCTAGGGGAGGATAAAGATTCTAACCCCAATCTTTGCATCTTATTTATTGCTTAAGATTTCTTCTTCTTCTTCTTCTTCTTCTATTTTACATTAGCACATATTTTAAATTTTAAAAGCACATATTGCTGCAGATAAGGTGCAGTGACAAGCTGTTGTAGCCCAAAAAGGTTACGTTTTTGCACATTTTCTCTCGCAGTAAACAAATACAAGAACACATCCTGTGTGAACAGCCTTATGGGGTTTTACTTGATCATGCTTGATTATTGTTTCTCTCTTTAGGAATCTGGTAGGAGGGCCTTGTCCAGGGGACACCAGACAATACAAGATTTGTAACACAAAGGTGCAGTAAAATACATTGTATTTTTTTTGCTTTGGCAATAAGGTCATCTGGCCTCAGACTGGTCAGATTTTAAATGGCTGGTCCTCACTTTCATAACTTCACTTTTTTATATATCACTTAATAAATAAGTGCGTTGATGTATGTTAACATTATAACATTCCATATAAAGTATGGTTTTCAGGTAAAACCCTTGTTTTAGTGCATAGATTGCCCCGCACTGTTGTCTGGTGTGTGTTCCTGACTAACCCTAACCCTGAATATGGTTTCAGTGATCATGAAATGTTTTGAAACTCTTACAATCCATCATCCGGGACAGATGTTAAAATCAGGTTTAAATGGGGTCAGTGTGTCAGCCTGTGTTGCGCTTATCCTGAGTCCTCCAGGGCTGTTTTAGTGAGAGTTAATGAATCAGGGCTTTAGCAGCTCTGGATGTGTGTTTTCTCTCCTGAGCTTTGTGTCTGTAACATCAGGAGTGTCCTGCTGACTCAATGGACTTCAGAGAACTGCAGTGTAAAGCTTTCAATGACAGACCCCTGGTCGCTGGCAGCAGTTACCGTTGGACTACCTTTCATGGAGGTCAGTGAAGCATGACTCTTCTCTTTTGAAGCATGTGTTGTGTTACTGTGTGGATTTCTCCTTCTGCTGGGTGCTTATACCGACTGAAACCTGATTTATTCTTCTTTCAGGATCCGACCCATGTGAGCTCAGCTGCCTGGCAAGCGGACACAACTTCTACTACAACTTTGGCCGAGTTCTTGATGGCACACCATGCCAATCAGATCAGGGGACAGTCTGTGTGAATGGAAAGTGTCTGGTGAGTTAGTTCATAATCGCTGACAACCACAAAGTACCCTTCCCCTTACAAAATGTAAAATTACAAAATATATATAAAATATATATATATAATTTTGGTGCTAATATTGGTGCTTTTTTAAGGCCAAATTAAAGTATTACAGATACATATTAAAGGTACATATTACAAAAACTTGAATGAATGGACCATAAGCCCCGTTTAGTCCTGAAGTCATGCTGGTTTCCATCACATGAGGACTGGAGAAGAGAAGCACATGCATAGTGGAGCCCAATTATTAGCACCATGTGGCAGATTGAATCCATATGTGTGAAGCACACCTTGTGTGTGTGTGTGTGTGTGGTTGCCCCTCTGTGAGGCCCACCGAATCATGGGAATGTGCCATTGAGAATCATTATTCTACCAAGATTAAGAAAGGAAAGGCAGATAAAGGCAAAGAAATATAAGATAAGGACGGGAGGTCATGTATTAGGAGAAGGGTTACACCTGCGTGAAATGGAGTGCACGGGAGGTCTAAAGACAAACAAGGGCTTAATTATATCCTGCAGAAATTGCTGAGGACAGTGCACTCCTGCACACCTCCCTTCTACCTCTGCAGTCTCCCCTGACGTCTCCTCCTCCACCCCTGCACTCTGGAGCTTAAGCAAAACTTCTGCCTGAATGGTCTTGATCCCTGGCCGGGCCTCATGATCCCACTCTTGTTTGTGTGCGGTGGCTCAGAGAGAGAGATCTGTGTCATTCTGCTGCCCGTCTGTTTTCACCTGCCTCTGTTTGGACCTGTGGACCCAAACACACACAAACACACGCAGAGACCTTTCAGGATGGTCTAGAGTTACACTTATATAGTGGATGTTAAAACATATGATTTCTTATTATTATTATCAGTGTAAAATACAGTCCTTAATACAGTTATGCTTCCTAATAATTTTGCAGAAACCATTTTTAGGATTTTTCTTAAGAGTAGAATGTACAAAAGGACAGCATTTATTTGAAATAGGAATGTTTCATATTTTTATGCATCCTTGGTAGATATATAAGACAAAAAAAGAAAAAAAAACACAAAAATCTTCAGTGCATGCTGAGAACTGAGGGAGTCTTGTTCAATTCACATTTTTTCCTTTTTACACCTAATCCAACCATTCTAAATACATATATTATTAAAGAAATGAATCTTAAAAGCTTAAAACTTAATATTACGATTACAAATCAATTACGAATGCCAGAAAATATGATACTGGAGATAAATGGATGATAGCTATTTTTTGTGGCTCTTACAACGATTAAATCTCTTTTTAGTGTAGTAGATAATGCTTTTATTTTGAGGGTCTTTAATCTTGGATGCTTCACTCTCTTTAGTAGTGTCTATGTTTATTTCCTGGAAGGTCTCCAAGATTCTGGAGGCCATAAGCTGTTCCAGTTTTCATCAGGAGCGTTATGGGATCAACTTGTACTGTTAAAACAGAATGTGACGGTGCTTGATATTTTGGCTTCTAATCACAGGGTTTGCATGTGTGTGTGTGTGTGTGTGTGTGTGTGTGTGTGTGTGTGTGTGTGTGTGTGTGTGTGTGTGTGTGTGTGTATGTGCAGAAGCCAGGATGTGACTTGATCTTTGGATCTGAGCAGCAGGAGGACGCCTGCATGGTGTGTGGAGGCCACAACTCAACCTGCCTTCATCACAGAAGCATTTATCAAAGCAACGGGCAGAACAACGGTCAGCAATGAATCTAACTACATTCACACTGACTTCACAGCAGAACAGAAAAATAAGCTCAGAATATGTTCTGATTTATATAGCTCAACTTTGAAATCAGTAGTTTTATTTAGACATAATACAAGAAATGTGAATTATGGTAACGGTAAAAATCTTGTTTTAATTGTAATAATTGCTTGTATTAATTTTGCTATTCAGGACAACACAACTGTAGTTTTTGGCATTTAGCCATGAAAACTTACATTTCTGTTCAAGTTTAAGTTAAGATTATTTGTAATAATGCAGCTGTACATACATATATTTTAAAGTATTTTTTTTCTTGTTATGGCAAAGCTGGATGTTCATTTTTGTGGAAATTTTTCTGCATTCTTTGATGAACAGAAATAGAAAAAGAACAGAATTTATTTGAAACAAAATGTTTTTGTAGCTAAGCTGCAGTCATCTTTGTCACGTTTGGCATATTTTATGGGATTTAAAAAAAAAATCAAACTTTTAAACTGTGTAAGTGGTTTCTGGGTGACTGTGACCGTCTCTTTTTCCTTCTTTATCTCTCGGTTTCTCTCGCCCTCACGCATATCTGTGCGCTTAGAACATCGACACCTCTGGCTTTGAACTTCACCGCATGAAACAGAACCTCTTTTAAAATCTTCCTTCATGCTGGCCAACTGAAAATACAGAGCATTTTCATTGGGGGAAAACACAGCAATAATACTGGCATTGTTTGGCCACCCAAAAAATACTAGGTTTCCCACTCTCTTGCATCTGGATTTCTGAGAGTAGGATAACAGACTCGAGGCTGCCAGCACAGAGCTCTGTAAAGAGGGTCAAAAGTCAAAGTAGAAGAGAAAAGAGCAGCCCTGGTCATAAGTCTGCGGTTCGGCGCCTTGCAGCCAGACCGATCCATGCAGCAGCTGCAGTGAGACACATCATGGAATACAATTCAGAGCAGGACTACGCACCTGTTGGAAATAACTGTTTTCTTTTTTTCAAATAGGCTGAGATGCATTACTCTCTCATCTGTTTCCCTGCAGGACTGTTTGGGTACAGTGAGGTCGCTATGATCCCGGCCGGAGCCACACACATCAGAGTGACTGATAACAGCAGAAACTATCTAGGTTAGAGCACGGCCCTGTGTGGAACATGTGGTTGTAAGAGCTAAAGTAGCAAGGTGCACAGTGTGAGACAGAATTGTAGAAGACAACAAAAAAGCATTTACTTTGTTGCAATAATATGTGACCCTGGACCACAAAAAGTCCAAAAGTAGTTGGGGTATATTTGTAGCAATAGGCAAAAATACATTCTCATTAGGATATTAAGTAAAGATCTTGTTCGGTTAGTAATATGCATTGCTAAGAACTTAATTTGGACAACTTTAAAAGTGATTTTCTGAGTATTAAGATTTTTTTGCACCCTCAGATTCCAGATTTTCCTAATTTTGTCCTATCCTAACAAATCAAGGGAAAGCTTTTTTTAAATTTAGCTTATATAAATCTCCATTTCAAGTTTTTCTGTATTTTTTGGACTAACAAGACATTGTCAAGACATTGTGCAGTTTGTCAGATTTCTGTATAAGAACATTGCATTTATGCAAAAAAACACACTTTTTGTAAATGCTTTTCAAAGCTCTCCAGAATGGGCGCTCTCAGTTCGTCATCAATGGGAACTGGAAGATCAATATTCCTGGGGAGTACAAAGTGGCAGGAACCAAGCTTCTGTACCGGCGCTCCGCTGATACCTGGGAGAGTTTTGAGGTTCCAGGACCTACTCAGGAGGACCTGCACATCATGGTTGGCTATAAAATGACAAAATGTAAAACCAAATCAAGACAAATATTAAACCCTAGTGACCAGTACAACTGTGTTCATTTGTTCTGGACTGATTGTAGGTCTTGTCCACTGATAAGAACTCTGGGATTGAATATGAGTACTGGCTGCCTCCGGACCGCTATGCCCTGTATCATGGGAGACGTCAGCTTCGGCAGCCTCACCACACATCAAACCACTTGCCCTTTGAACTTCCAGCCACTACAGCTACTGCTACTACAACCACAACCACCACTACTACAACACAGCCATTCACGAAACCTCGTTTCTGGGGTAATTAAAGTAGAATAAAATAAATAAATAAAAATCTATTAGGCTTTTGTTTAAATTACATTAGCTGTAAGTATCTTGTCTGTGCAGTGGCAGGATGTGTGATGGTAAATATTTGGAAGAAATTCCCCAGTCGCTTTAAGTTTAATGTCAGGAGTCTTTTGTAAATACAACTGTGATTTACGAGGTCATGCCCTCAGGTCCTGCTGCTCGCTGGCCTCTTCAAACCCCCCATCAACAGCAGCCAGTACCACGTTTGGAAAGAGATGAAAACCGCAGGAACCGACTGCCCGAAATACATCGTAGAGGTCAGCACTTTATTATTGCCATTCATGTATATCACAGACATTCTGAATTCAGTCTTACATTTGAATACAGTTATCATGAAATTTTGTACTTTAAAAAGTAAAACTTTTATTCGAATTGTTAATTGGTTATTTTCAGAATACAGGTAAATAGTTCAGTTCTGCACTAGTGAAAACCTCTAATGTAATCAATGTCTATTCTGCACAAATAATCTCTTATTTACATTGTGTTTATGAAGGTATTCATTAGCATATAGAACAAAAAACACTCATCTTGCCAGCATCTTGAATGGTTTTCGGCAGATTCTGCCTACACTGAATGCCTCTGATTGGCCGTTTGCATTGACGTTTCTGGTTCTTTGAATGTTGAAAATAGAAACCTCTGAAGCTCTTTACTTAAATACTGTTAAAACACGAGTGTTTGAAAGCAGGAATCCATCAGTGGGTGCCGAACTGACCTCAGTTCAACCAGTCCTCCAGAAATAGCATTTTTTAAATTTCAGTGTTTCCATTCACCATTTGCATATCATTGCGTAACCTTTTCATTACCTCTGTTAATGAAACACTCCACTTTTTGGGAATAGGCTCATTCTCCAACTCCACCAGAGTTTTACCATTTTGGAATCTATTTAGCAGATCTCCAGGTCTGACGATAGCACTTTAGCAAAGCTTAGCATAGATCATTGAATCCAATTAGACCAGTAGCATCTTGTTCAAAAATTACTAAAGAGGTTCATTATTTTTCCTATTTAAAACTTGACTCTTTATAGTGTACTAAGACTGGCGAAAAATGAAAAGTTGAATGAGAGTATAGTTCCTAATCATATAACTACAGAAGAGTCATGTTTTAAATAGGAATAATATTGAAACTCTTTTGTAACTTTTGAACGTGGTGCTACTGGTCTAATTGGATTCAATGATCTATGCTAAGCTATGCTAAAAGTGCTATCGCCAGACCTAGAGATCGACTGAATGGATTCAAAAAAAGGTAAAACTCAACTTAATAACTCTGGGGGAAAACGTTTTTCCTTTAATTGTTGTTTTGCATGGTTTACAAAGTCAAAGGGCTTTTTTACGTCATGACATCCTTTTTGTAGGCCACTGTGGGAAATGTCGCCGGGTCCGAGGGAAAGCTGAGCGCCAGCGCCAGTATTGCCAAAAAGATTTTGGTGAGTTGAATCAGTGTCTCTTCGATGCCAACACAATACAAATAGTTTTAAAATACATATTGGATGGTGTATTGGATGATGACAATATATTTGTCTGCCGTGACAGTATTTCGAGCAAAAGTGCTAAAAAAGGTCTATCATGGTGAGGAGACCCGCTACGATGTGCAAATCATCCACACATACCGCAACCGTTATCGTCTGGAGCACCGGGAGTTCCTGTGGGCGCCCAACAGATGTGACTGTCCCTTTCTGGAGGAGGGGCATCAGTACATTTTAATGCTACGAAGGCATATTAATTATGAACGCACTCTCAATCGTATCCTGTTGGAGGAGGACAGCTACGCTCAGCCTTATCGGGCACGTGAGGACAGCCTGCTGCGCCCCCTAGAGGAGCTTTGCGGTAACCGAGGGAGCCAGACTCAGTTCAGGGGGTAAACACACGGACAGTCACACTTATTCTGAAGTTCAACTCTCATGCCAAAAGACAAGCTGCGGACAGAAACCCATTCTGACGTTGAATTGAAATCAGTGATGGTTTTACTAAAGCATTTTGCATTCCTCAATAAGGACAATGGACACTTTGTCGGGATGAAATATGTCCATGAGGACATGAGGCAAACCAAAGCAAAGAGAGTCACTAAATGAAGCACTTTAGGTGGCCAGTCACCTTTTAAAACTTATACACCAAAGTAAATAATATACACACAATTTATGATGCCTTTTCTGGCACCACGTGTTTGTTAATGGCATTGACAGCATGTATAGGAAGAGTTTGGTTCCAAAACGCTGTAAATCCATTTAGCTTAATTTGAGTAAAAATGCATTTTCTTTAGATCAAAAACACTATTTTCTGTTTCAAACTTACACATAGCATCTTTTTAAAAAAAATTAGAACATTTTTTAATTTTCATAGATTTATTATAAAAAAGTGATTTATTTTTCCCCCCAAAATCCAATAAACCCATTACCCTTTTACTCTTACTCTTTTTTTTTTTTAATTTATGAATTCAACAGATCATCTTGTTAATGCTTTAAATCAATTACAACAATAAATGGAAATTTCAGCATGAACAAAAACATAAACAACATCACTTTAAACCAGACAAATTCCAAAATTACATTTTCCTTAAATTCAACTTCCAAGTGCATTCATCTATGCCATGTTACATTCATTTAGTAAGTGCTATAGGCTTTGCAGCGCTGTATATAACATGGCACTATACACTTCTACTGACAAGCTACGCCATATCACATGATTATGAATGCTATATAGCATAGCTTGTCAATGATCTACGGCTCTGTGTATTAAACGCGCTCCATCTAAAAGAATATGAAGGACATTTTGGCAGAAACGTAAAAAAAATGGCGTTTATCGCGTGTTGGAACAAAACTCTTCATATCTTTTTATGTGCATTTTGATGTTTTTATATATGTATTTATAAGCAGGCAGTATTTCTAGAGGAAACTTTGAATTATATATTTTGCCTTATAATTTTAAATGTATCACCATCAATATTTTAGCTCTTATCAACAGTTATAAAGTCTCTCAGTGATATTATAAAGAGTGTTTATGGGTCACATATACATTTACACATTCAAGATAAGCATATACATAAAGCTGTCTATGGCGTAGCGCTTTTGCCAAAGAACAGTTGTTTTCTGCTTTATATTTGGCAGCCGTTTTCCCTTTAATCATTAGCAGACTAACTAAGATTATCCTATTACCTTGATGTGGTTCTTAAATTATGGTCCAGCCTTTCTACAAAACACACACAAATCGAGAATGTGTTTTGTTAAAAATATATTTAGAAAAATAACTTATCTTTTATGACAGTGACATCAAACTTTCTAACATAAACATGCAATTAGGGCTAAACAGGCTGGTTGTCACCAAGCTATTAAAGTCATTATACTCTAGAGAACAGCTTTTTCTCCCTGTGGCCTTTGATTGGCTGAAAGTGGGTGGAGCGAGTCCCTGGAGAGAAATTATATATATATATATATATATATATATATATATATATATATATATATATATATATATATTATACACAGATACATACAAGCCACAGATCACTGAAATAAAGCATTGCTTACATAATTTATCCAAATGAATATGCATAACAAAAGCTTAAATTAAATAGGAAAAAGTCTATTTTAGGTAGTGTCCAAAAAAAATATTCTAAAAAACACTAAACATACAGACATCCAGCTTGTCCAGAAAATGTTCATGTCATATTCCTTTTGGCAATTGTAGCACATCCCCTAAAGGTATGCTTGTACAGTCCAACATGGTTTACATTTTCTGTTCCCATGTTGAATTGCATTCATAGTGCTGGTGATTTTAATCCTAACAGGATTATCAGGAGGATCAGTGTTAATTTAATTGAAGTCTGCTCTTCAGCGATCGGAGATCCGCCGTGACCCACTTCCTTGGCCGTGGAAACCCATCCCCACTGTCTTTGACGCCGTTGAACAGTCTGTAAATCAGACGCTGACGCTGACGTGGCGGTGGGAAGCGGCCCGTCTCTTGATGCGGGCGCGCCGAGGTCGTTTCTGATCAGACTGGCAGTGGCACAAAGGACCCAGGAGAAGCCATAGATACAGAACCACACAGGCCCAGCAGGAGGACAGCTTGACCCAGAACGTGGAGTAACTCCCGTGGGTGAAGGTGGTCTCCAGCACAGCAGTCTCATAACTGGAGGAGACAGAACTGTATTAGCATTTGAGCCCTCTTTACTTCCATGTACGTTTGTATGTGCACTATACGTTTGCCAACAAAATTGCAGAAAAATCTTCCGATATTAGCTAAATCTGAGGTGTTTTCAAAAATATTCAGCTTAGTATTTCTACTCTGATCTCCCGAACAGCTTAGACAGTTTCTTTTAACAACTGACCTGAACCAGTTAGTGAGGGTCATCATTACGTATAGGGAAGCCAGGAAGAAAACAAAATGGAAGAAAAAGTAGCTGTAGGCGACGCGCTGGGTCTCATTGTGGATGACTTTCTGACAGCCTTTGTTCTCGTCAATGACGAACTCTTCCTCTGATGGGACGGAAAACAAAGATGGTTATAAATATGCTGTGTTTAATGACATTAGTATGTTTGTGAAATCTTTGGATATAGGAACTTGTGATATTCCTCTCACCATCTTCAGCCTCTGGGCAGCAGAAGCAACAAGAGGCTTTCTGTCCATGAAGGAGAATCAGAGACATTATCAGAGACAACATATTTAAGTACAACATTTACAGTACAGTCATTTTATTAGTTTACTTAAACATTATTTACTCCACCGTGTGTAGTTCCAAACCTGTATGACTTTGTTCTGTGTAACACTGATGTAACAAGATATTTTGGAGAATGCGGGTAGCCAAACGTTTTCTGTTACCATCGCCTTCCATTATATGGATTAGAAAAAATAGTCAATGGGTGTAACTGAAACTTTGTTAGCAATTGTTCAATATATTCGTCATACATGTTTGGAATGACAGGATTTCAGTTTTTCAGGGGGTGAACTATCCCTTCAAGAGTTAAAGAACTCAAGTCACTAATATTTTTCTGACAAAGTCACATACCTGGAACTCATAGCGGTAAACTTTTATCATCCAGAAAGGCCCAAAAACCTCAGCTAAGTACGAAGCCTCATTGCTGAGAGAGAAAACAAGCAGTTAGCATTTCTATTAACGCCCCGATTACTAATATCTCTCCACTCTTTGTACTTTTTCTCTTACCATGCGAAGAGAACACAGCAGTACATGATAGCTGCTCCAATAATGGCCACTGCATTGCCTTCATTTTGAATCTCATCCCTGCTGACTTTGGGGTAGCACACCGTCATGTTGACCCCTTGATACTCCACTGAAAGAACGCACAAAAGCTGGAGTTGTTCATCACACATTTATTTTGCCCTGAATTTTGTGAATTAAATTCCAGATTCATAACTTATCATTCCTGTCGTTCCTGTTGCATTAAAGAAATGCACCCAAGATGAAAACTATATTATTTACTCACCCTGATCCAAACCTGTATAAGTTTCAAAAATATAAGCAAAATATTGTAGAAGTCATTGGGGTCCAACGACTGTTTGATAAGCAGAATTCTTAAAAATATCTGCTTTTGAGCACAACATAAGAAAGAAACTAATACAGGTTGGGAACGGCATGAGGATAAGCAAATGACGACAAAATGTTCTTTTTGGGGGGTGAACAATTTCTATAACAGCAAATGCAGCAGTTACATTTATTGTCATATTTGCACGCTCTGTTTAAAAATTCTTGAGCCCATTGTTGCTGGGTTTAGAGATGCTTTTCTGTGGATACTGTGTGTTACGTGTCTGAGAGAATTCCTCTGAGATGGGATTAAACTCCCAGCATGCCTCAGGGTGCACTTCAGTCCTTTATGAAGTCATGCAGCAAACAAAGGCTATAAACTCGCTGATAGTTAAGGAACAAGACTGGACACAACACACGCGCACACACACACACACACACACATACACACACACACACAGACATATATATATATATATACAGTGCTATTCAAGTGCAACTGTACTGCCATAATTAATCTCAGCACATATGTGACATTTCAAGCCAAAAGCTCTTCATCCAAAACGTCTGCAATCCTTTGTAATTCAGTATAACATCTGTATTTCAAATACCCCGGTGAAACACCCTCAGCTACATCTGTGTTACATGCTTGAGAGCTTTTCTATGACCTCAGTCAGCAAAGCTTTTTTTTTCTGGAAATCTCATTCATCTCTGTCGTATGTTAAACACTCACCATTCATCACCTTTGCAGCGTGCCGCACTTTTCTCTGAAATTCCCCACTAACGGATGAAATGATTTGAGGTGAGATGACTAAGCAAGAAGAGTTTCGCAGGCTCCAATGATGACTTTTTGTTAATGACTAAGCGATTATAGGCAGTTTGATTAATTCTGCTGAGGGATAAATCTACTGGGTTACTCCGGTTAAGGTTTGCACGCACCACCGAAGGCTGGTGTGACCCTCACATATCAGATCAGTCTGTGATCTGCGTTGTGCTCTAGAAAGCATTTTAGTGTTTCGTAAAGAGCAGAAAGCATTCAAACAGGTCACCAGTCACTCTATAAATGCCTGTCATCATTACTGTGACTTGGCTTTATGTTGGCAGGTAGAGACAGGCTCACACATGCTGGACCCAGGATTAGTTTCTTCTGAACAATCAGGGTTAAGTGTTTAACGACCTGCAAACAGGTAACTGTGTCATTAAAGTGTTACTTAACGCAGCAGCAATGATGTGATCCACTTCATTTAATGATAGTTTTATACCCGTCGTATTTTATTTCTATTTTTAAACTTTTTATTTTTTAATTATCTGTATAATTTAGTCAACAATTCAGGTTGTAGTTGTTTTGTTACGTGCCTTTGTAATTTTAACGATTCATGTGTTTTTCTTTCTGTTTAGCTTCATGTTTACTTGAGTTTTATTTGAGTTATTTTAATAGGACTCAAATAAAGCATATGCTTTCATTAAGCTGACAGCTCTCTCTGACCCGCTCAGATGAAGTCTTGTGAGAACAGCGATTGGTTCTTGTCTCAGACCTCCCCAGAGGTGATTGGTCGAGGGACGAATGCGCTGCCCGTGACCTCTACAGTAATCTTTTCACCACTCTATGAGATAACTACGATTAAATACTTATGATAAATAAATAGAGTATGCATAGCCTATTTCACATCAGCAGGCCAAATCATTGCGCTCGCGTTTATTGATTCAGGCATTTACAAAATGTTTCTTTTCCCGTAAAGTTCCCACAGAGAACACGAACAACTCGTGCTTAAACGAAGATAAGTGACTCATTTGAGAAAATGACCTTTAAAGACCTTGAAATCTACTGATGCGAGCAGTGTATTTAGGACGCTTTCATTAGTCTGAAAGAAAGTTATCAGAGCAAAACAGCCCAAAAATCTTAAAATGTACTATTACACTTTTACTGTAGTAAATAGTTTTTGCGTGTAGTATCTTGCCTTGAGACCTCTGCATATGCAAGGCGCTCTTTCAGACTTACCTTTCTCTGGTGGGCGGCTGGATAGAGCCGAGAAGGTCAGGTACATGACATAGCAGCAGATGATGGAGGCCTGCAGGAGTCCTGAGCGAGGCTGCTCTGAGAGGGACAGCAAAACAAACTCAGCATAGCGGCACTTATGGGTCAATTGTTGCAAGAGCATTCCCACAAAAACTCATTTTCTTTGATTTGTTTATATGAAAACTGTTAATATAAGACACTGAACTACTGTTTTGGTGACAGATCACTAACTTTGCTGCACACAGGGAGTGACCGCGATAAAGGACATGATGGTGCAGAGGGCCAGGTTAGTCCATAGCAGGGCTTTATTCAGGTGGCATCCCGCCGGGTGAGTGTAGTATTTGTACATAAAAGTGAAGGCCATGGTGGCGATGGTGTAGAAAAAGAGGGTAGCACACATGACTGCCACGTACCACCTCTTATTCTCAGCTGCACCGGTTAACCTAGAAATAAGAGAGACGGGGTGAGATCAGTGAGCTCACGTCTAAATCAAAACAGAAAAAACACAGTTTCATTGCATTAAGGTGACTTTTTGCTTTAAAATGGCTCTCCACAAACATCTGGGGAAAGCTGGATGGAAAAATGGGAAGATTGAATGTGTGTTTGTATGCGTGTGTATATGAATAAGTGAGATACCAGAGCGAGAAACAGGAAGGGAGTGAAGGACAGAGATTATCTAAAACTCTAAGACTGTGGAGGCAGATATTTTATCATTCCAGAGCGAGATGTGACTCGGACACGAACCAGATGTGGTTCTTCGTAGCCTGATAATAGATGCTTTGGTTGTTGTGGGTTGTTGCGGGTTTGTTTTAGGAAGTCGTACCTATGCCGTGTGAGCTTAGTTTCTTCACTCACCAGTTTTTATTCCATGTGTGAGCGAAAGCAGTGATGAGAATGAGTTGAATGAGGATGAAAGCAAAGCCTCCCACTACTCCAACATAATGCCAGGCTGCATGAAGAGAGGAGAAAAGAGAACAAAGAGAACTCAGATAAAACATTTTAAGCACAACATTTTTAACAGAAATACGTTGTCTTTTTAATAAATAAGGCCCACCCAGTGAATCCCCGCTTTGTACAATAATGGGAAATGTTCATGTGTCTATAGTGCCACCTGCTGGATTAAATAAAACGTGCATCCAGACTTTCCAGAGCCATGAGCCTCTAATATAATCCCATTAAGCACATAATCACTTTAGATAGAGACTATTCACTACCATCCCCATGTCTTTCCCATGGCATACAGTACACTGTACTATGAACAGTTTATTGGTATTGTATTGGTTATTTTTTATTTCATATTAATTTATGGTTATCACTGTTGAAAACGTAATTATGCATTCTCATTTACATTATTTTTACAATTAGACCATCATGTAACGCTCATTTATTGTTAATCTTTAAAATGAATTTTATTATAATATATATATATATATATATATATATATATATATATGTGTGTGTGTGTGTGTGTGTGTGTGTGTGTGTGTGTGTGTGTGTGTGTGTGTATGCGTGTGTGTGTGTGTGTGTGTGTTATTTTTTGTATTAGTATTATTATATATTTTTAGACATAGTGAAATTCTGATTATGTATCAAATTATCAAATTGGCCAAAACATGCATTACCGTTCAAAAGTATGGGGTCTGTAAGATTTTGTTAATATTTGTGAAATAAGTATCTTTTTTTTTTTTTTTTTTTGAAAAATTGTGAGATATTAATTCAACAACGTTTATATATTTGTTATACATTCTGTGAAAATGTAACTCTGATAACTTTAATATTAACTAAACAAGACTGTAATTATTAAGAACTTAACAGCTGAAATCAAACTTTGATGCTTATCTCATAATCTGTCATTTTATAAATGTTTTTGCACACTTTGATCAAAACTATGTGTTCTTGTGTTAAAATAAATACAAATAAATAAATACTGACCCAGCACTTTTGAACAATAGTTGGATTTATTAATATCAATCTGATCTTGAAAATGTTGATACTGGTGCATGCCTATATATTATTTATCAGAAATATAAGTCTTCAGAGACAATCATCTCACCATGCAAAAAGGATTCTGTGGGAATAAAGAAGGCAGCAGCAATCATTCCAAGCATGGTGATGAACTTCAGAAACCAGAACCTAAGTGAGGATGAGGGGAACAAGTGTTATGTTAGTTTATAATAAGTAAGTGAATGAATGCCTCAACATAGTTGGTCCTTCAATCGCCTTCAAAGATCTGGTTGACCCTTTCCATATCATGTTCTTTCTCATAAGATCTTTTCTCCTTAACTTAACAGTCTAAGGAAGAACAAAAAGTGCACCTTTTTCTACTGGAGAGAATCTATTTGCGCAGCAGACAGGTTCCATGGGTGTTAAAGGTTCTACATGGAACCGTAGTTTCCAGTAAAGAACCTCAAAGTATGTAAGGAACGTGACGACACTGACCCGTTATGAATGAGGGCTCGGAAATCCTGACTAGACTTCACATCAATGAGGAAGATGGCCATCATCAAGTAGAAACAAGCTGTGCCGAAACAGACCCTGTAGACGGCAGAGTAGCCCACCAGCATCTGACAGTCCCCTCCACCGTGAGCCTCATCGCACACTACGTTAAAGAAAGGCACCTGAGGAAGAATGACGTCTGTTATTACGTGCCACAGTGTTTCTGCAGGGCACAGGCTGCTGGCATGTGTAGCTGGTGTGTGTCCTGCCAAGCAGATTAGCCAAGATTTGATTGGATGAGACTACAAATGAAGCAGAGTTTGGGGTGTTTACATAAAACTAGGTTAGAACCACTGGAGTCTGCGCAACTCGTAAACAACTTACATTCTCCCTAACCGCCTCCGACACGGTCTTAGACAGCATGAGGCATGAGACAGTGCAGGCCAGGATGTGGAATAACGTGTACATGACCCGCGTGGTGGTGGACGATTTGACGGGCGGACAGAAGGAGCAGCACAGGGAACACGGTGCCGGGCCACAGCAGCAGCATATCTGATGGAGAGAAAAGCGGAGCAGCCAGGGTTTGGGATTAATCGAGATCACTCAAAGCATCTGGATTTTTCTGATGGATCAGGGCTGGTTTGCCTGGATGCGCTCCAAGCATCTTTTATCCTCAGTTAAACCCAGAAGCGTAGATTGGGCTGAAACTCGGTTCCCGCTGACCTTACAGATTAACAATCCATCTTTTGTGAGCATATGCAGGATTTGGAATGATAACGGCACGTGTTATAAAGTCTTTCAGAAAAGTTTAACGTTGTGCTTGCAGTCATTCACTATTTGAAACACAGGGAAGGCCCATAAAAATGTATAAAATGTATTTTTTTAACTGAAATGTACATCCGTGAATGTACTCCTACATTGTGTTCCAGTCATTGTTGCCTGGAGGATATTGGGTTTTTTTTAAATACTAGTTAGTGTTATCGCATTGGACTAAAACTTACTGACTTTGCTCAAGCAGGACATAAAACGTTTTTTTGACAACATTTGTATTGTTTTGGGATTCCTTTCCCCTCATTTATAAAACAACAACCAACCTACACAGATTGCTTACACATGTCTTGTAATGTATATTACCAAATATAGAATTCAATATTTTTGACAACATGGTTTTTTTCTATTAGCCAGGTTTTGGTTACTTTTTGGAGCTAATCATACGTAGGCCTCAATGATACAAGCTCTTGAGTGACCAAAATTGTACATAATAATGTGTTTATTTATTTTTTTTTCACTAAAAAGTGTGGTGCAGATTGATAAGTCCTGTGCTAACTGAAGGAAAACAATATAACGATTAAAAGATTTGGTGATAATAGCATAGTGAGAGATTTACAAGCAATTTTTAAAAGGCCGGTCATTTTTGACCAGGAACATCAATGCAGGAGATGAATTTTTCATTTAACACTAAATGTTTAACATTTAACATTAACATTTAACACTTCATTTAATTTTATTCACCCAAAATTGTACATATTATTATTTGTTCAACCTGATGATGTTCAAAACCTGTAAGGCTTTCCTTCTTCTTGGAAACACAAAAGAAGGTATGTCTCGGTGTTCGGTTGTTCATACGATGACCGTCGGTGTCCAAATGATTGGGACCTCACTGACTTTAATTGTATGGACAAAAACAGAAATGCCTTCTTTTATGTTTCAAAGAAGAGAAAGAGTCATACAGGTTTGCAATGACATGAAAGTAAAGGTTGAGTAAATGACTGTGAGATTTGATTGGATGTTGCTGTTTAGAGACAAAACCCTCAGGTGCAATTACTTAAGGGAGTGTGAAAGAAGCCGAAAGAGTTTATTTTGTCCTTTATAGAAAGTAATTCCAAATATTCCCCAAAATGTATGGTGTAGTATTATTTGTGTTCTTTTTTTTAAATAAATCATCTATCCTTGATTACGTAATTTTCTTATTAACTAAATGTAAAAGAGCAACTACTGTTTTTTTTTAATTAATGTCGACATGTCTATAAGTTCACTGATAGTGCATCTTTGTATTGTAGTTAAAATTCACCTGAGACAAGCTGTCTGGTTACTATATAACTCAAACTGCTCTGATAAATCAGTGGCAATATTCCTACAGCCAGTGAAGGAGGATGAAAACAAACGGACTCTTAAAGCTCATGATGATAGAGTGAGTCATCCATCCTCTTAATTTCATTTGACAGAAAGCACTTTCCATGATGTCTGTATGTTTCTGTTGATAGAGGAGTTTTACCTTTACATGCCAAACAACAACAACAACAACAACAACTGACAGACTGACTTTTACCAGTGCAAAAAAAAAGTAGTGATCTAAAATAGTATTGGATTTGAAGTTTAAAAGAGGATTGTTCTGTTCTGGTGATTAAGCGCAGCCACCGAGTTATTCAATTGAAAATGCACTACTGCAGGGTTAAATAGTTGATACAACAAAAAATAAATGAGCTGAGGACTAAGAGCATTATGCCAGAGCATTATGACAACCTGTAAACACACTGTGTCACTTCACAAGCTTCACAATATTTTTAATAGCCCAACTGTTTTCTAAAGCCAAACCCAAAACATCTGAAAATGACTAGTTATAGGATAACTGACATGAGAAACAGACAGTTTCCTTAAGTTTAGCAGTTCTCATACATTCTCAACCAGTTCAATGTTCTACAAAGGCATGTCGAATTCTTATAAAAGAAGCTTGAATGAATGAAGCTTCATCTCTGAGACAAAAAACTATTATCATCAGAAAACATTTGTCATTCTCACAAGATCACCCTCTCTCTCTCTTTCTCTCACCTGATAAGCCACCATGTTCAGGAAATAGTTGTAGACACCGTTGTGATGTAAAGCTTGAGAAGTCGACATGGCTTCTTGTCTCTCAAAGACGCTTAGTCATTAAAACAAAAAATATTGGATAAAATATAGCAAATAAAAAAGTATATGCTACAGCCAGGCGGGGTCAGGACACTATTATCTGTAGGATCTCCCCAGCTTTACAGGAAAGAGTCCTCCTGCGAGTGTATTTCCACGGATCCCCAAAAGCACAGCCTCATGTCGCTCTTGTGGGAAGATCCGAACAGCCTTC